>NC_056747.1:1257610025-1257745025 GCF_019279795.1 Protopterus annectens | reverse complement strand
CAGCAGGGTAACACGATGAACATCTGGTCTGCTTGGACACTGCCTTTTCCAGGGATCTAGTCTGGAAGGACACGAAAAGCTGGTCAGTCTGCTTTATGGACTTGGTTTTATGCAGGTAAATCCCAAATTGTCTGAACATCCAGGGAATGAAGTACTCTCGCACCGTTACCCTGCGGGTTAGGGGAGATGGTAGGTGGATAGACTGATTAAGGGACAAGTCATTCACCACCTTGGGCATGAAGGATTAGTTCTAAGAGTAACCCTGTCATTGTAGAAAAACTAGGAAAAGCGGAACAGCCATAAGGGCTTGTAGCTCTGATACTCTTCTGGATGAGGTCAAGGCCACTAGTTGCACAGTCTTCCATGTGCAATGTTTTAGAGAGGCTGTGCCTGCTGTCTCAAAAGGGGGAAGTGTAAGCTTTTCCAAAAAGTACAGTTTTGTACCTACCATAAATGTAGATGTTAGTGTGCTAATACAGCTGCAGTCATAACAGATGGGTTCTCCTGCTGTCAGGCAGGTCCTCGGTCGGCCGAATTCCAAAGTCTAGGTCTGGCGTCGGTTGTCGCCTCTTCCCTGACGTCAGTGCGACAGGGGTATTAAAGGAACCAGCAGACGCCATTTTCTTCAGTTTTTCTTGCCCCAGATGTCAGGTGCCCCCAGAAGGAAGGCAATACATAAATTTGTGTGATAATGCAGTGCAATATAATCAAAATACAGTAGTTGCAAGCAAATACACCATAAATGAAAACCCCAATCAGGTTGTATGAGGATGTGTTAGCCTATAGGCCTGTCCCAAGAGGGGAAGGGAGGGAGGGAAACCTGGACTGCAGCTGTATTAGCACTCTAACATCTACATTTATGGTAGGTACAAAACTGTACTATGTTCATCGTGCATACAGCTGGAGTCATAACAGATGGGTAGAATCCCAAAGCTAAGAAAGGGGTGGTAGGCACTAGGTGGAACTAGGAGGAGCCAAAATGCCATGCAAGACTGCAGTGGCAAAGCCTGCTCTAGACTTGGAGTATAATGGTAGGTTGTAGTGCTTGGAGTAGGTATGCACAGAACTCCAAGTGGCTGCTTCCAAAATATCCTTGGTAGGAACTCCTCTGAGGAAGGCTGCAGAGGTGGCTGTGGCCCTGGTGGAATGAGTTCTAATGCCAGTAGGAACAGTTTTGCCATGAAAGGAATTGCAAAAGCATATGTACTGGGCTATCCATTTTGAGATTGTCTGTTTGGAAATTGGCTTCCCTTGAGCTCCTACCGCATAGGCCACAAAGAGCTGTTCTGATTTTCTGAAAGGCTTTGTTCTGTCCAAATAATAATGCAGCTGTCTGTGGATGCCCAAGGAATGTAGTAATCTCTCCCCTTTGCTTTGAGGATTAGGATAAAAAGTAGGTAAATGTATGGCCTGATTTAAAGCTACTCTGGATACCACTTTAGGCATAAAGGACGGGTTGATTCGTAAGGAAACTCTGTCCTGATGGAAGATAAAAGGCTGGACAGCCATGAGAGCCTGTAGTTCTGAAACTCTACAAGCTGAGGTGATAGCCAGAAGGAAAGCTGTTTTCCAGGACAAATATTGCAAATCTGATGAGACAGCTGGCTCAAAGGGAGGCAAGGTCAGTTTTTCCAGAATTAAATTAAGATCCCAAGCAGGTATTGGTTGTTTCCTTAGAGGCCTTAAATTCTTAGCCCCTCTGAGGAACTGTCTTAAGAGAGAGTGAGAGAATAAAGGTGGATCAGTGTTGTATTCTGCCGAAATGGCTGAGGCATGGATTTTGATGGAGGAGAAAAAGTCCACTGCTTAGCAGTTCAGCCAAATATTGTAGTATTTGAAGTAAATTCAGTTTTCCAGGATCCTGGCCCTTTTTCTCATTCCAGACACAAAAACGTTTCCATTTTGCGGAGTACGCTTTTCTAGCTGATGGCCTTCTGGCCTCCAAAATGACATCCTGCACCTCCTTGGAGTAGGGCCTGTTGTGATGCTAAGGAATCTTCCATGTGGCTAGATTGAGTGTTTTTAGCTGGCTGTGAAGAGTTTTGAAACTGTGCTGAGTCAGTAGAGGAGGCATTAGAGGCAGGGTCCATGGTGGGGAATGCGTCAGGCTCCTCAGGAGTGGGTACCAGTGTTGCCTTGGCCAGTCCGGAGCAATGAGAATCATCTTTGGTCTGTCTGCTTTGGTCTTTAATAGAACTTTGGGTAGCAGAGGAAGAGGAGGGAAGGCATAAACTGTCATTGATGTCCAACTGAAAGAAAGAGCATCCACTCTCCAGGCCTTTGGATGGAAGATCCTTGAGCAGAATTTTGTCAATTGATGATTCTTGTGGGAGGCAAAGAGATCTAGGTCTGGCCTTCCCCATTCCTGGATTATTTCTGTAAAAACTTTTGGATGCAATTTCCATTCGTGTGGATCTCATATTCCTGCTTAGGTTGTCTGCCAGCGTGTTTTCCTTGCCTGGCAAGTACTGTGCTTGTAGTTCCATTTGTAAGTCCATGGCCATGTTCCAAAGTGACATGGCCAGTCTGCATAGGGGGTAAGAATGTGTTCCTCCCTGTTTGTTTATGTACCACATAACTGTGGTGTTGTCCGTTCTTATCAATAATTTACCTGGTTGTAGAAGGTCCTTGAAAGCTATAATAGCATTTATTACTGCTAGCATTCCTTTTTGATTGATGTGAAGGTGCTTTTCTTTTTGGGACCATTTGCCCTGAATGCACCGATCTGTCATGTGCGCCCCCCAGGCGTAGTCAGAGGCGTCTGTTGTGATGACTTGATTTGCTTGAGGCTTGCTGAATGGAAGACCTGTGTTTGTTTGACATGCATGAGCCCACCACAGAAATTCCTTTTGCAGACATGGAATTAGTGGTATTATTGTTTCCAAACTGTGGCTGTGTTGAGACCATAATGTTTTTCAGGTACCATTGTAGTTTCCTCATATGCAGCTTTGCACATGGGATTAGTAAGATGCAAGATGCCATGAATCCCAGAGCCTGCAGGATTTTCCTTGAAGTCAGCCTGGTGCAATTTGCTAGTGTTCTGAAGTATTGAATTAGTTGCCCCTGCTTCTCTGGCGTGAGGTAGGCCATCTGGGTGTTTGTGTCCAAATTGGCACCCAGGAAAATTATCTTCCGAGAGGGTATTAGCCTTGATTTCTTTTTGTTGACTGTGAATCCCAGAGAGTTCAATAACATTATTACGTAAGCCAGATGTTTCTGAAGAAAGTGCTTGCTGTCCGCTTGGATCAGGCAGTCGTCCAAACAGGGGTATATTTGTATCCATTGAAGTCTGCAGTAGGCAATTACTGATGCCAGGCATTTCGTGAATACTCTGGGCGCAGTAGATAAGCCAAAGGGCAATGCAGAGAATTGATAATGGGTTGAACCTGCAAGAAATCTGAGGCACCTTCTGCAGTTTTGTTTGATTGAGACATGCAGGTATGCCTCCTTGAGGTCCAATGTTACCAGCCAAGACTCCTTGCCCAGCATGGGAAGAAGTTGCTGTAGAGTGAGCATCTTGAATTTTGGTACGAGTAGAACTGTGTTTAGAATGGATAGATCCAAAATAGGTCTCCAATTTTTTCCCTTCCTTGGCACCAGAAATAGCCTAGAATAAAAACCTTGACCTTGTTCGTGCGTAGGTACCTCTTGAATAGCTTTCATGTTTATGAGATCTGTAATTAGCCTTTGTGCCTCTGCCCTTTGATTGTGTGGCAGGTTTGGCATGCCTCATTTTTGGAAGGGTGTGAAAATGGAATTTGTAGCCTCTGTTTATAATGTCCAGGATCCATTTGTCCTTTGTGACATGCCAATTTTTTTAAAATAATGCCAGCTTTCCTCCTAAAGGGGCTGCCATTTGAGACCTGGTTGGCATGCAAAGGGGGAAGTCATTGGGTTTGCTTTCTGAAAGATTGCGAGTTGTCCTCACCACCTCTGTGTAGGAGCTTGCCATTGTCTGCCTCTATATGATCCTTGGGATTGTCCTCTGCCCCTCGGGCACCTGTATCTGCCTCTTTGGGGTCTGTCTGTGGCAGGAAAGGACCAGTTTTTGGAAGGCCAATTTCTACTAAAACGTGGGGGTTGAACCTGTAGAAATTCTTTCACAGTTTGCATTGATTTAGCCTTTTCCTCCATTTTCCTTAATACCTCCTCAGCATTAGCACCAAATAGCACATCCTTTTGAAGAGGGGCGTCTAGTAATTTAGCTTTGACATCATCAGGCAAGGCTTGTTCCTTGAGCCAGGCATGCCTACGTATGACTGATCCTGTAACAGCAGCTCTACATGAGGCCTCTAGAGCATCAAAACCACATTGTAAGGTATGCTTACCCACTTGTTCTGCACTATGCATCAAATCCTGCAACTCCTTCAAGTCTGGTTGTTCAGGTTGTGACATTTTACTTTTCAATTGTGATAACAAAAACTGTTGATATTTTAGCATATGAAACTGACAGTTTAAGGCCCTCATGGATAAGGTAGCCGAGGTATATACCTTTTTTCCCCACCTTTCTAAGGATCTGGAATCTCCCTCGGAAGGCAATGGATTTTTGGCAATGGAGGCCTTAACTCCCTTGGGGCCCTGTGAGATGGTTTCTGGGTCAGCAGCATGGCTTTTGTATAGAAATTGGTGAGAGTCAGGAACCCTGTAGTACCGGTCAGGCTTAACTGGAGCTGGAGGTAGAGAGTCCGGGTTAAGGCAGGCCTCCGAGTAAACATCATCTAGGATGTCCAAGACAGGAGGTATAGCCAGAGGCCTGTGCTGAGGTAAGAGACATTCCCTGAACCTTTTCTTGGAATCTGAATAATCCTGGCCTTCCCAGTGAAAGTGTTCCCTTAAGGTATGCAAAGTATCCCCAAATGAGTAATCCTCAGGGGGGGATACAGAAGGGATGGACTCCTCCGCATCAGAGTCTTCAAAAGGGGAGTAAGAATGCTCCTCATCAAAGTGCTCTGAAATAATGGAGCCCTGATCAGAGGAGGGGGAATCTTTCTCCACTCTGGGCCTTTTGTCCGGTGGGGGCCGAGAACCTCTGATTAGAGTAATTAAATCCTCAGCCATTTTAAGCATCTGTTTCTTAGGCATGGGGCCTGGAGATGGGCCCTGTGTAGCTGGTCTCTTAGAGACCATGGTTGCTTTAGACTTTGTGAAAGCCTTGACGGAGAAAGAAGAGGAGGGTCTGAAGACACCTTGAGTGGAGGTGGACCTGTCCACATTCTGAGTTTCAACGCCAAGAGTGGCTTCGGTATTTGTAGTCGGGGTGTGGGCAGAGGAGCCTGCGACCTCGGGCACAGGAGACACCGTCAAAGAAGTGTCGTCGGTAATCAGGGGCTGTGTAGGCACCTCGCTGAGAACCGGACCACGTGTGGTCGGCTTTGGCGTGGTGTCGGTAGAGGCCGCAGACCTCGTGTCAGTCCTTGTCTTTGCGTTTTTTTAGACAAAACCGGAGTCGGAGTATCCGACGACATAGTATAGTTAAATGCTTCTCCAAAATAATGCTGGGCGAACTCCGCCCGATGCTTAATAGTGCGTTTGTTGAATGTAGCACAAAAGCGACAGACCGAGACGTCGTGGTCTGGGCCTAAACAAGGTATACAGAAGGAATGGAAATCCTTATGCGGTATTTGCTTCCCACAAGAAATACAATTATTAACTTTGTCTGACATCGGTCTGAGGCAAGAAAAGTTTCCCCAATGGGGTACTTAGCTTTTAAGAAGACTTCGGTTTCCAAATTTTCATAATTTCAGGAGCTGGCCGACCGGCACTTGCGAACTGCTTCTGCTTCGGGCACCGCGCGGCAAGAAAGACTGAAGAAAATGGCGTCGGCTGGTTCCTTTATACCCCTGTCGCACTGACGGCAGGGAAGAGGCGACGACAACCGACGCCGGACCTAGACTTTGGAATTCGGCCGACCGAGGACCCGCCTGACGGCAGGAGAACCCATCTGTTATGACTGCAGCTGTATGCACGATGAACATCACAGTTAATATCCCATAGTTGAGGAGATGGTTTCCTGGGGGGCACTCCTTTGAGAAAGTTTAGCTAGAATCTGGACGCTAGAGGGGGATCCAGAGGAAGACATGCTGACACTGCAGGCAAGTGAGCTTTAATAAAATAAAGCTAGCCTGTCAGCAGCAGCTCACACAGATAAGACAGGAATAGAGGGGTCTCACTTGCAAGCTGGTCCAACTGTTATGACCATATAGAGAACCTTTTCCACTTTGAAAGGTAGGATTTTATTTATTTGGTTTCCTGGCCTCCTGCAGGACACTGAGCATATCCTAGTTGTAATGGCGTCTGAAGGGGATCAGAATCTTAAGCACGGTGAGGGGTACAGTAAAGAAAAGTTGTGTAAAATCTTACCATAACCATAGATGTTAGTCTCTTCCATGTTGCAGTATTCACTAGTGGGTTTACCCTTCTTCCCATCAGCTTGTTCGGCCAGGTTTCCAAAGCTTTTTCAGTCCCTGTTGGTGCGGACATCTGACTTGTAGGCTGGTACATGGTCCACAAAAGTGACATCTGCGCACACCAGTCCTCAGAACCAAGAAGCCCCAAACAGAGCCAGTCCTGACAGCATAGCCTGAGTAGGAGCAGAGGAGAGCAAGTGCAAGGAGAACAGGGGGATGGAGGGAGGGAAGGAATATTGCAACATGGAAGGGAAGGACATCTATGGTTATGGTAAGATTTTACACAACTTGTGTTTCTATTCCAATGTTGCAGTTTTCACTAGTGGGCAAGTACAAAAGCTCACTGCTGGCTGGGTGGTGGTCTGGATAAGGATTCCAGGAACCCATGCAGGATAGCCCTAGCAAATCCTGCTCTGGTTCTGGAGATGCGGTCCAGCTTGTAGTGTCTGTTTAATGTGTGCACAGATTACCAAGTAGCGGCTTCCAGGACAGAGTTAGTATCTAGACCTTTAAAGAAAGCTCCAGAGGAAGCCATGGCCCTTGTGGAATGGGGTCTAATGTTGCCCATTAGTGTCTTTCCATGGTGAGTGGAACAAAATGAGATTGCCCTAGCAATCCAAAAAGAAATGGTTTGCTTCCCTACAGCTTTCCCCAGAGGCCTGGGTGGAAGGAAAAACATCTGGCCTGATTTCAGTATAGGTTTGTTCTTATGCAAGTAGAAATGGAGTTACCTGTGTACATCTAGGGACTCAGTCTCCCTAAGGGTTAGGAAAGAAGGTGGGCAGGTGAAAAGCCTGATTAAGGGAGAGATCATTAACAACCTTGGGGGTGAAGGATTAATCCTGAAGGCAACCCTGTCCATATGGAAAAAGTACAGTTGTGTACACTTACCATAAACGTAGATGTTAGAGTGTATTCACTTTTGCAGTCAATACATTTGGGTAATCTGCTGGCAGGTTGCCCTCAGTCGACTTGATTAACAAAGTCTTGGGTCCTGTGTCGGTTGCAGTCCCTTCTTACATGACGTCAGGGGGTATAAAACATGCAGACGCCATTTTCAGTTTTTCTTGCCCCAGATGTCAGGTGCCCCCCAAATGGGGAGATATATATGATATATATATATATATATATATATATATATATATATATATATATATATATATGACATATATATATATATATATAAAAGGCTTTTAAGCATATTAAAAGAAAGAAGAGGTATAGTAAGAGAAAAAAAAAACAGGGCCGGAGGGTGGGTAACCAGGACTGCAACAGTGAATACACCATCTACATTTATGTTAAGTGTACACAACTGTACTATGTTCGTGTTTCACTGTTGCATTTGGGTAGATTCCCAAAGCTATGGTTGGGAGGATGGATTTAGACAGAATTAGGAGCAGCTATAAGGCCCTGCAGGACAGCAGTGGCAAAGCCAGCTCTGGATTTAGAGAATAGAGGTAAATGGTAATGTTTGGTGAATGTATGAACAGAGCTCCAGGTAGCAGCTTCTAGAATGTCTCTGGTAGGAACCCCTCTGAGAAAGCCTGCAGAAATAGATGCAGCCCTGGTGGAAGGAGATCTGATCCCCTTGGGAATAGATTTACCATGGTGCACATAGCAGAAAAGAATACAATGGCTTATCCATTTAGAAATAGTCTGCTTTGAAATGGGTTTTCCCTCTGCCCCTGCAGCAAATGCCACCAATAGTTGCTCAGATTTTCTTAAGAGGCTTTGTCCTGTTTAATAAGAATCTAAGTTGTTTGTGTACATCCAATGAATGCAGAATCCGCTCACCCTTGTTCTGTGGATTGGGAAAGAAAGTTGGCAGATCAATAGTCTGATTAAGAGCCACACTGGATATCACCTTAGGCATGAAAGATGGATTGGTCCCGAGAGCCACCCTGTCCGGATGAAAAATAATGAAAGGCTCCACTGCCATAAGAGCCTGTAATTCTGAAATATGTCTAGCTGAAGTAACTGCTAAAAGAAATGCTGTTTTCCAGGAGAGAAATTTTAAATCTGCAGTAGCAGCTGGCTCAAAAAAGAGGGAGAGTGAGTTTTTCCAAAACAAACTGAGGTCCCATGTAGGAGTTGGTGCTCTCCTGGGAGGTCTTAAATTTTTGGCCCCTCTGAGGTACTTGCTTTAGCAGAGTATGAGAAAAGAGGGGAGGCTCTGTGTTGTAATGAGTTGGAATGGCAGAGGCATGGATTTTTATAGAAGAAAAAGATAAGCCCTTGTGAAGCATCTCAGTTAAATATTGCAGAATCTGAGGAATATTGGGCATTGCTGTGCTTATTCCTTGTGCTTGGTTCCAGGCACAGAATCTTTTCCATTTGTCCGCATAAGATTTTCCAGTACTAGGCCTTCTAGCCTCCAAAATGACATCCATCACAGGTTTGCTGAGATGTTGTGTCTTTCGGCTTTTTCCTGGTTAGGGGTCGCCACAGCAGAACTCCGGTCTGCTAATGATTGGTAGTTGATTTTTACGTGCCGAGTTACCAGCCCTGACGCACAACCCTCAACGAAGGTACGCCCCATTCATGCATGTCTCCACGCAGAAGACGCTCTACCAGAGAATCGAACCGGACAGCATCTTACTGTGAGGCGACAACGCTACCGCAGCACCACCACCGCGGGTACTGAGAGATATAATAGGTGAAATTAGTTGATTACCCTTGCTGCAAGATTCAGAGATTGGAGCAGAGTGTGCAGAATTTGATAGTTCTGCTGAGACAGTAGGTAAGGTGTCAGAGGCAGGCACCATGGAGGAAGGTGTGACATAGCGATGGAGAGGGTACCAGTGTTGGCGAGGCCAGTCTGGAGCAATCAGTATCATTTTTGGGTTTTCCTGACTGACTTAGTAAGACTTTGGAGAGCAGAGGCAAAGGAAAGGCATACACTGATAGTTTTTCCAGCTGCTGGACAGAGCATCCACTTTCCAAGCTTTTTTGTGATGAATTCTTGTGCAGAATTTGCCCAACTGATAATTTTGGGTTGAGGCAAAAAGATCCATGTCTGGGTTCCCCAACTTTTTGTGTCAACATGCTGAAGATCTGTGGATCCAGTTTCCATTCGTGCGAGTCCATAAGATTTCTGCTTAGTGTGTCTGCCACAGTATTTTGCTTTCCTGGCAGGAACTGAGCTTGTAGATGTATTTGGTAAGTCAAGACAGTGTTCCACAATGCCATGGCTAGTCTGCAAAGGGGATAGGAATGGGTGCCCCTCTGCTTGTTTATGTACATGACTGTGGTGTTGTCCATCAGTTTTTGTCCTGGATGAAGTTAGTCCTTGAAGGCTGTCAGAGCATTCTGTACAGCTAACATTTCTTTCTGGTTGATATGTAGGTGCATTTGATTTGGGCTCCATTGGCCCTGAATGCATCTCCCTTCCAGATGTGCTCCCCCACGCATAATCTGATGCGTCTGTAGTCAGGGTTTGGGCGGCAGGGGGTGAAGTGAATGACAGCCCCTTGTTTTGGTGGCAGGCCTCTACCCACCATAAGAACTCTAGCTGCAGGCAAGGAATGATGGGAGTCATTGTTGCCAGGCTGTGACAATGTTGACTCCATAAGCTTTTTAGGTACCACTGAAGTTTCCTCATATGCAGTCTTGCATATGGAATTATTAGGATGCAGGAGGCCGTGAACCCCAAGGCCTGCTGAATTTGTCTAGCAGATAGCTGGGTTTTTGTGGCCACCTGTTTGAAGTAATCAATTGAATTTGTCTGGCATAAGGTAGGTCATCTGGGCAGTTGTATTTAAGCTTGCACCCAAGAATGTAATTAGAGAGGGTACCAGTTGTGATTTCTTTTTGTTTATGGTGTAACCTAGACAAGTTATAAGTCTTTTTACAAACACCAGATGTTTTAGAAGAGTGTCTTGGTTTTCTGCCCGAGACAGACAATCGTCCAGGTAAGGATAAATTTGAATGTTTGCTTGCAAAATGCAATTTCTGGTGCCGGGCACTTGTGAAGACCGTGGGCGCAGGATATAAGCCAAAGAGCAGTGTAGAGAACTGGTAAAGCAAATAATCTGCTTTGAAGCAGAGGTAGCTTCTGCAAGATTCCCTGACTGGGTTATGCAGGTAAGCCTCAAGTCTAGAGTTACCAACCAGGCATCCATACCTAGCATAGGCAGTAACTGTTGTAGAGTCAGCATCTTGAATTTTGGAATGTCCAGAAATGTATTTAGAATGGATAAGTTCAGAATTGGACGCCATGATTTGCCTTTTCTGGGTACCAGGAAAAGTCTAATAAAAACCTTGTCGCTTTTCCTTTTCTGGTACTGGTTGAATAGCCCCCATAATTAAGGAGGGGCATAACTTGTTTCTGAGCATCTGCCCACTGATCTGAAGGCAGATCTGGCCATCTGTTTGGGTTTGGCAACATGTGTATCCCTGGGATACTGTATTTAAAACACACTTGTCCTGGGTAATTAGTTGCCAGTTTCGTTTCGTGCACGAAGTGCCAGTTTTCCCCCCAAAGGGGCAGCCAGAAGACAAGTGCCTGGTGACTGCAGTGGAAAGTCATTGAGACTTTTTACCGTAGGAAGGTGCCTTGTTACTTCCAGCTTTGGAGGTGGAGGCACCCCATTGTTTTGTTCTAAAAGTTCCTTGTGACAAATCTGGAGCCTTTGGAATGTCTGGGTTTGACCTGAGCGGCTCTGCTGGGTACTGGAAAGAACCAGTTCTTAGTAGGCTAGTGCCTACTGAACCTGGGTGGCTGCATTTGTAGGAAATCTTTTACAGTTTGCATAGATTTAGCTTTATCTTCCATCTTTTTCAAAAAAAAACTTCTGCCTTATTACCAAATGGACTGTCCTGTTGTAAAGGCGCATCCAGCAATTTTGCTTAAACATCAGGCAGATTTTGCTCCTTGAGCCAAGAATGCCTTCTTATCACAGATCGTTACAGCGGCCCTGCAAAAGGCCTCCAAGGAATCAAAACCACATTGCAAAGTGTGCTTTCCAACTTGTTCAGCTGAATGCAATAAATCCTGCAACTCTATTTTCCACACAGACAGAAATCATCATTTTCTGTTAAAGCCCATGACATACTGCTGATATTTAAGGATATGAAATTTACAGTTTAAAGCTCTGATTGCCAAGGTTGCAGACGTGTAAACCTTCTTACCCCATCTATCCAGCGCCCTGGAGTCTCTATCAGAAGGGGTAGGATTTTTAGCAGTAGAAACGTTAACGCCCTTGGAACCCTGAGAAATGGTTTCAGGGTCAGCAGTAGGGTTTTTAAAGAGGAATTTGTGGGAGTCAGGAGCCCTGTAATATCTGTCTGGCTTACTAGGAGCCGAATGCAGGAAATCAGGAGCCATGCTGGATTCTGAGAAAACAATGTCTAGAACAGGAGGTATAGCCAAATGCCTATGCTGAGGAAGAAGGAAATCCCCAAGCCTCTTTTTAGATTCTGAGAAATCCTGACTCTCCCAGTGAAAGTGTTCCCTTAAGGTATGTAAAGTTTCTCCATAAGAAAATCCTCAGGAGTAGCAGAAGGGATGGAATCTTCTGCATCAGAGTCAGCATAAGGTGGAATAGACAAATCCTGATCAGAAGAGGAATCAGAAGAAATAGAAACCTGATCTGATGAATCAATAGTCAGTGCCTTGCCTAGGCCTTTTAGCAGGAGGATGGGTACCCCTGATCAAGGTAATTAAATCCTCAGCCATTTTGATCATTTGTTTTTAAGCATGGGGCCTGTGCATGTGGCCCAAGCGTCAGTTTTTTTAGACATAGAAGTTGATTTTGGCCTTAGTTTTTAAGATGGCGTCTGTTTAATATACAAATCTTTAGGCCTGAAAACACCCTCAGAAGCCAGTGCCTGCTCAGCAGCTCCGGTACCCATCTAAGGTAGACCAAGTGTCTCATGGCATACCGGACTCCGAATGGGTCTCAGTAGAAGCCTGCGAATCAGATGTAGCAGGTATCAGGGGCTGCAAAAGCACCTCACTGAGTACCAGTGAACCAGCGACTGGCTTAGGAGAAGCTTCGTGTCAGTTTTGGACCTAGACAGCCTCCTCCTTTGTGTTTTTTAGGTATTCCTGTAGTCGGATTGCCAGACATTTCTGGATAGTTAAATCTTGAGCCAAAATATTTTGATGCAAAAATATACAGACACTTAAGTGCGTTGATTAAATTTAGCACAAAACAGACAGCAAGGCACATTGTGGTCAGGGCCTAGGCAATGAATACAGTACAAATGAAATTCTTTGAGGTATTTGCTTCCCACAAGTAATACAATTAACTTTTACTGACATTGGTAAGGACCAAGAAAAAGTTTCCCCAATGGGATACTTAGCTTTAGGTTGAAGACTTCGATTCTGAAACTCAAAAACCAAAATTTCAGGAGTCTGCCGACCTGCACTTGTGAACTGCTTCTGCTTTGGGCACCACGCGGCAAGAAAGACGGATGGAAATGGCGTCAGCTGCATGTTGCACCCCTAACTACCTGACGTCATGGTAGAAGGGACAGCAACCCACGCAGGACCCAAGACTTTGTTAATTAGGCTGACTGAGGGCAACCTGCCAGCAGATTACCCGAATGTAATGACTACAACAGTGAAACACAGCATCTAGGAAGGGTGGGGTAGACATTAGGGCTTGGAGCTCTGAGACCCTCCAGGCTGATGTTTAAGCTACTAGCAGTACTGTTTTCCATGTGCAAAATTTCAAGTTGCCTTACCAGCTGGTTCAAAAGGAAGCAGAGTGAGTTTTTCCAGCACATAAAAGATCCCAGGGAGGAGGAGTTGGTTTCCTAAGGGGTCTTAGATGTATAACACCTTTTAGGAATACTTTGCCTGGCAGCCTGGAAGCAAGGGAGGGCTCCATAGGCAGGCAGAAATGGTTGACAGATGTGCCTTTAAGGAGGAGTGAGACAATCCTGTCTTCAGCAGTTCACACAGGTAAGAGAATGAGTGACAGGTTGCTGTCCAGTGGCTCTCTTCTGACACGAGATAGGATTTCCTTGTGTTAGGTTTCCTGGCCTCCTGCAGGACTTAACACGTCCCCATTATACAAGTGTTTGAAGGGAATCAGAATCCTATCAGCCACAGGAAGAGGTGTAGGGATTACCACTGTGGGTGAATCTGTGTTCCCTGGTGCTGTGTAATTAGATCGGAGGGGTTAACTTGCGGCGATTGCCCTTGGATAGATGAAGTAGGGGGAACCAGTGTTGCCTTGGCCAAAAGGGTGTCACCAACAAGATTTTTGGCGAGTCCTGCTGAATTCTCAGTAGGACTATCAGAGGGAAGGAAGGAAAGAAAGGTGCACAGATATTTCCCCTTCTAGGGGATTAATAAGCCATTTGTTTGAAGAGCCTTCAGGTCGCAAGTTCTGGAGAAGTAGCTCTGTAGTTGCCCGTTTGTGGAGGAGTTGAACAAGTCTGAGGAATACCCCACCTGTGATCAACTGTAGGAATACCTCCCTTGACAGCATCCATTCGTGACTGGGAGGAGGTTCTGCTTAAGGAATCTGCCTGGCAATTTTGTTGGGATGGGATGTAGGCTGCCTGTAGGGTGATCCCATGGCAGACCACTAGATCCCATACCTGAAGGGTCAGTCTGCAGACGAGGTGGGACTTGGTCCCTCCTTGCTTGTTCAAGTACCACATCACTGTGGTGTCTGTGAAGATCTTAAGGATACCCTGTCTGAGAAAAAGTAGAAAAGCCTGCAGGGCCAGAAGTATGTCTGACATCTTTGTTGATATGCTATTGTTTGTTTTTACACACAGCTTGTACTTTCCTTGTGTCTAACGTTGCTCTTGCCCTAACAGGTACACAAGCACAACGAGGACTAGGTCCTCTAACTTAAACGGACCTAGCTGGATAAGCTAAGTCAGAGAAAGACCATAAACTTCAGTAGAAGGCAAAGCACGAACAAACACCACTGAATGCAATCTTTGAATCTCTAATATTTAGAAAACAAGGCCCCAATACAAATGTGGACCTACAGAGAAATATCCTGCAACAAACTAGCAAAAACTTATCTTAATGAGAAACTAATCCAACGCCTGCAAGTAGCAGGAACACCTGGCAGATGGCTGGCAGCTGAAAAGTTCTGAGGACTGGTGCGTGCAGACATCACTTTTATGGACCACGTTTTATACAGACGTCAGACACACCAACAGGGACTGAAAAAGCTTTGAAAACCTGGCCGAACAAGCTAATAAAAGGGCAAAACCCACTAGTGAATACTGCAACATTGGAGTAGGACATCTGCCACTGTGGGTGTATGTGGGATCCTTTGTGCTGTGTGTGGTGGTCCACAATGGAGTAACTTCTGGCGATTGCCATTGGAAAATTGTAGAAGGAGGAACCAGTGCGGTCTTGGCCAGTAAGGAGTCACCAACAAGATTTGGGGTCTGTCCTGTTGGATTTTCAGCAGGACCCTCTGAATGAGTGTTAAGAGGGAAAATCTTCAACGGACCTTGCTGGAGGTAAGGTAGGAAGGCTAAGGGCCAGATGAATTGCCCTCATCTCAAACATTTGTGCTTGAGTGGCTTGGCCACAGGCCCTGCACTTTGGCCCAGAGTTGCTCCCCAGCCCAAGTCTGAGACATCTGTGTGCATGACCTGTGTGGGTAGAGGTGGTTGGTGGGGAAGACCTAGGCTGTGGGTCACTTGTGCCAGCCACTACTGGATTTCCTGTTTGAGGCATGAGAGGTTTGGAACCCTGCACTCCAGAGGATGGGAGTGTTTTGTAGAGACTGACTGAAGATACCCTTGTAACTTTCTCATAAGCAGTCTTGCTAATGGTAGCATGGGGATAGTGGCTGCCATGTAGCCCAGGAGCCTGAGGTACTGCCTGTCAGTTTTGTAGACTGGAGGACCAGAAGCAGATGTTCTCTCATGTTTTCCACTTGGGGAGAGGCTCTTGAGGTCTGTGTGAATTCTGCACCCCAGGAAGAAAAGGTCTTGTGCAGGTTCCAGGTGGGATTTTGGGAAATTTATCTGGAATCCCAGAGACTGTAGTAGGAGGGACACTACAAGGTGTGTGTAAGCAGGAGGGTTTCCTTGTTACCTGCGTGAATCAGCAGGTTATTCAGGCAAGGGAATACTTTGATCCCCTTTGTCCTGCACTAAGCAAAACCCTAGGTGCAGTGGAAAGTCCAAAGGACAAGGCAGAGAACTGAAAGTGAGAAGGGCTCACCAAGGACCTCAGTTATTTCCTGAATGCAGGTTTTATGGCGCTGTGTCGATAAGAATCCTTTATGTCTAGGGTGGCCATGAACCCTTGGGGAAGTAGGAGGGGGAAGTGTGTTGGTAAAGTCAACATCCTGAAGGTTGGGACCTCTACGAATAGGTTGAGATGGGAAGAGGTCTAGTATTGGTCTCCATTGTCTGTCTTTTCTGGAAACCAGGAAAATAGAGTAGAAACTTCTTTTGCTCATGGAGTCACCGACTTGGTTGTCGTGAACCAGCAGTGCTTACAACACACGCTGTAGGAGGTGCAGTTATTGCGTTGAAGGTTGTGGGACACCTTTTTGGTTTGGGGGAAGGGGGGGCAAGGTTGGCAGGTAGTCAGATGCTACCTGCCCTATCTTGAAAGGGCGACCTCTGGCTAGAGGAAGGTGAAGCTCTAGCTGGAGGGGGGGGGGGGGGGGCTTCCTGGAAGGTTTTCTAGTCCTAGGAGCAGAAGCAGGGCGAGTGCTTTTTATAAGCAGTTTTTGCTGGGTAGTTTCTTTGAAATTTTGGTATGGGGGAAACAATGCGTTTTAAATCATACATTTCTTTTCCTTTTTGCTGAAGTGACCAAGATCAGCCACCTTTGTACCAAAAAAGTACAGTTGTGTACACTTACCATAAATGTACATGTTAGAGTGTTAATCACTGTTGCAGTCATCACACATTTGGATCATCTGAAACTCAAAGCAGGACTGGCTAAAAGACTTTTACTTCAAAGGCACGAATAAACAAAATAAGTAAACGTTGCAATAAAAACTACAAATCCAATCGGAAAGTCAATTCAGTAAGCGCTTTCGTTTGGCATTTGCCAAACTTTTTCAAACTTGTAAAAACATCACTTCCTGTTCCATAAATACTACATAATGATGACATAATGAATCTAATTAAAACTGGTTATAAGTTACTTAAAGCAGCAACGGAAAAAATTGCTTTAAAAACACAATCGCACATAACTCAAGCAATGTTCAAATATACACACAATTCAGCTAATAAAACATATAATAATAAAATTAAAATCTAAGATTATATATTATAATTAAATTAAAACAGTGGGTGTAACCATTAATATGAAGCACAGGAAACAAATCCTACTATAAATTGTCTCTTTAGGCGGCAAATCTTTACATTTTTAATTTGCGATGTAATGTATATATATGTACCAATATAACACTTTTTTTAAAACATATTTATATCTAACATTATGTGCAGTGTATTAGCTACTAAAATATGATATAAAAACTAATTCAGAAATAATGTCCGTTCAAATCAAGCAACATAAATTAATATTCTAAATAAAAATATCAAATAAATTATAGGCAACAGTTACAACTTAACATTATTATATAAATGTGTCCACTTAACTTTGTGTATATATATATATATATATATATATATATATATATATATATATATATATATCTATATCTATATCTATATCTATATATCTATATATCTATCTATATATCTATCTATATATCTCTATATATATCTATATATCTCTATATATATCTATATATATCTATATGGGTTCCTATGAGTTCATCGAAATGCCAAAACATCGACGCTCACTTCTTCGACACGAAAACATCGACTCTTCATATCATCGACAATTCACGTAAGCGATCCTCCCCCTCTCAGGACCCATGGTAGCACTTTGTGTATTGCGACGTAAATTACAACGCTGTCAAGGGAAATTGTGGGTAGTGACTTGAACCATATGCGCTGTAGCAGACAAACAAGTGCTACCATGGGTCCTGAGAGGGGGAGGATCGCTTACGTGAATTGTCGATGATATGAGGAGTCGATGTTTTCGTGTCGAAGAAGTGAGCGTCTATGTTTTGGCATTTCAATGAACTCATAGGAACCCATATATATATATATATATATATATATATATATATATATATATATATATATATATATATACACACACATATATATATATATATATATATATATATAAAACACTAAAGTGTTATATATAACCCATCATAAATATTATATATCAAATTAATATAACTATATATAATCCATCATCTTTCTAACGATTTTAATTTTAAAATACTGGCCATTGAACTATTACTATTCATACCAGGCCAATTCTGTGCATCAAGCCTTATTTGCCATTCTAATTCGAGCTTCTCTAAGCGTGGTTGCCAAGGTCCACCCCTTTCATTCATTTTTAAAGCGTCTAAAACGACAAATTTGAATGAATGAGTAGTGTGTGTGTTAAGTTTTGCCAGAGCATTTAATTCATTTTTATCGCGTATTGCTCTAATGTGTTCACCAATACGCTCCTTAAACTTTCTCTGTTTTTCCTACATAAAACATAATACAGTTGCAACATAAAGCACAATAAACTAATTTTTCGCTAGTGCAACTGGCTATCTTTCAATCGAATATTTTTACCATTAATTTTTACTTCGTTTATTTCAAATACATAAGGGCAATATTTACATCTACCACACTTAAATGTTCTCCCATGTTTATTATTGATATATTTGTTCTCCAGGCTTTGTTTTAAATTAATACCCCTTTTATACACTATGGATGGACTACTACCAAATAATCATGTAAGAACGGATCAGTCACTATAAGTTGCCAATTCTTCTTAACAATGTTGCAAATAGCAGCACTGTCAGAACTGTATGTTGTTATAAAACTTCTTGAAAAGCTTTTACTTAACGTATTTGATATAGTAGTATTATTTGAAGCGACTTCGTTCAAATCCAGTGTCTCATTTAAATTAATTGACCTTGTCGTGATAGTGCCACTCATTAAATTTGGGGTACTTGTTGCTACTGAATTTAATAATGGTTTAAAATGCAAATTATCACGCTTAACTATTTCAGACATCACCTCATTTATCATCCTTTCTGGGTAACCTCTGTTTTTAAACATATCATATAAATTCAGGCATTCACTAATAAAATCATCTCTATTGCTCACCATTCTAGAAGCCCTAACAAATTGACCCTTTAGAACGGCTCGTTTTTGACTAAGTATGGCAACTATTAAAATGCAAGAAGCTATTACTATATGTCGTCTTGCGAAATATTTTTGGTATTAACTTTTTATTTAAATAATCCTTTTCTAGTAGCACATCCAGAAATGCTATTGAATCCATATTTATTGTAGCCGTAAATTTTAAGTTGTTGAATTTATATATAATAGAAATTCATCCATTTTTTTTCTTTCCACTCCATAAAATAAAAATAGTCTAACACAAATATATTTTACAATTAAAATATATAGAATTGAAAATAAATTTTCCCATATATACATAACTATATTCGCATAGAGGCCCCCACATGGGGACCCCATGGCTACACCTTCATTTTGTAGATAAATTTTATTAAAAATTATAAAATTATTTCGTAAAATAATATTTAAAAGCTGATCAAATAAATTAATTTTATTTTGTATTGCACCTTTCTCTTCTAAAAATGAATTAAACCATTCCACTCCTATTTCATGTGGAATAACAGACTATAAAGTCTTTGACGTCAATAGTTAAAAAAATATCATTGTCATTATAGGGAATTGCCCCCGTAATGGATAAAAAATCCCATGAGTCTTTTAATGTGTTTTTCAGAATAAATATATATTTTCAAACTATTGTCAATAAATTTAGCTATTGGATAAGTAATGGAGCCTTGGGCGTCAATAATCGGTCTAAAAGGGGTTTGTTTTTCAAATCTTTATGAATTTTTGGGACTCCAAACATAGTTGGAGTCCTAGACTGACAAACATTCATGTAATTAAATTCATCTATACTAATGTCCCCATCAATAAATAAATCATAAATAACCCCTCTAATACGCCCATAAGCCCCATTTAATTCATTAATGTAACTCATTTTATAAGTATTTAAAATATGTTCTAGTTCTTTATTATAATCATTAATGTTAAAAATTGTCATACCCCCTTCCTTTATCTGGCTTAATAAATTTTATGTCTGTTTTCAATTAAACTTTTTAACATATCTGATTCTTCTTTTGTTAGATTGTGTCTTTTGTTTTTTGTACCTAATGTATAAACTGCACGAAAATCCAATTCACAAATCTTTCGAAAGTGTCTAATGTTTGATGCAATGGGGGGTTATAGGAACTAGAAATAAAAAATGGTTTGATTATCTGTTCAGTGTTGTGAAATAAAAAAACTTAAATTTAATTTTCTTACAAAAGGCTTTAAATCTATAACAGTGTACAATATTCATTCTTTTACTGGGAATGAAAGTTTGTCCACGTGACAATAAGTCACAAATGCTATTATCAAATGGAAACTCAGAACAATTCTAGACAGTAAAATCTTCAGTTGAGTTCATATAAAGTACCGGTCCATAATTGACCAAATTCTTGTTCTCTAATTCCCTCTCCATTGTCCCTTGTTGTAATTGTTCCTCCCCCTGGAAAAGGCGCCGCGGGCCTGATTTTGAGGCCCCCAATTCTCTCAGATTCTGATTTTGGAAGGTCCGTTGACGTTGCATTAACCATTCTGACCTTAGAGGTGGAAAGGATGCTATTCCTAAAAAATCAGCATCATCTTCCAAATCAGTCGCTTCACAATTTAATTCGGTATTAATCCTTTTTCGTCATCTCGGACAAACAATTTGTTGCCCCATTACTGAGGGGTGGGGGGTAAGCTATACCTTTGTCCATAAGCCGCCAAATCACGGTCTAGCTTTAAGTTTTCTGTCCTTAATTATTTTCATTTTTTCATCTATAGATTTAAAAATACGTTTATAATCAAAATCATTAGTGGTAAAAGTTGGATCCTATTTTACCGCTGCATCAATAACGTTTGCTCGTTTCATTAAATGTTCAATAGATTTTTTATTATCGCAAACAACCAAAGTCATATAATCTATGCCAAACTTATCAAATAGTTTAATAAGGTCTATGTGTAATGGTGAATTTACCAGACCAGATGGAAATCCCCATACACGCAGACCTTTCGGAACTATGTTTTTCTTAATACACTCTTGAAAATAATTAGTCCATCTGCAACTTTTTTATTTTCAATAAAACATAGTCCAATTCAGCCAATTTATCGTTAAATAATCTTGGTGTACCTGTATCACTGTTCGATGAAACTGAAAAACTACTGTTGCTGGTTAACAATGAAGAAAATTCATAGCTTCTTTTTGATACATTTGTAACCCCCGAAGTAGACGGCTGATCCGATAAACCAGCATCATTACAGTTCAATGAACTGGAGAGCCTAGGATTAGACTCCCCCAAATTAGTCCCATTAACATCCACAAATGGATTAGAATGAAAAGAAATATTTGAACACTGCGACAGACTCCATTGTTCAAGTCTGTCCATTCTGTCAGTTAACTTTTGAATCAACTGCGTCAAGCTTCCAAGTACATTTTCCGTTGCTGTTTCAGTCTCCATCTCAGCCATATCCAATCGAAAAACTAAGACAATAAGAGTCACCACGAAACAACCAAAACTCAAAAAGCAGGACTGGCTAAAAGACCATTTTACTTCAAAGGCACGAACAAACACAAAATAAGTGAACGTTGCAATAAAAACTACAAATCCAATCGGAAAGTCAATTCAGTAAGCAAATGCCAAACGTAACCGCTTACTCAAATGACTTTCAGATTGGATTTGTAGTTTTTATTGCAACGTTTACTTATTTTGTGTTTATTCGTGCCTTTGAAGTAAAATCGTCTTATAGCCAGTCCTGCTTTTTGAGTTTTGGTTGTTTGTTTCGTGGCGACTCATTGTCTTACATTTGGATCATCTGCCTGCAGGTAGCCCTCAACTGGCCTGAATATAAGAGTCTTGGAATTTCTGCGGACGCTGTCGCTTCTTCGATGACATCAGGTCGTCAGGGGTATAAAACATGCAGCAGACGCCATTACATCAGTTTTTCTTGCCCCCAGATGTCAGGTGCCCCCAAAATAGGAAGAAATTACACACTGTATAAGATATGCCAAACCAAAAAGGATGGGTAAAAGCAAAGACAATCAAGGGGCTGGAGGGAGGGTAAAACCAGGACTGCAACAGTGAAAATGCTCCAACATCTACATTTATGGTAAGTGTACACAACTGTACTATGTCAGTATTTCACTGTTTCAGTCATCACATTTGGGTTGATTCCCAAAGCTAAGGGAGGGTGGAGGTAGTTAAGGAGCATTAGGGCTGGCAATCAGGCCCTGCAAGACTGCTGTGGAAAATACATCTCTGGATTTGGAAAAAGATAAACAAGTGGTAATGCTTGGTGAATGTGTACAGAGCTCCAGGTTGCAGCTTCTAGGATGTCCCTGGTAGGGACTCCTCTGAGAAATGCAGTAGAGGTAGATGTAGCCCTAGTGGAATATGTTTATCCCCTTGTGGCGTAGGTTTTCCATGGTGCTTGTAGCAGAAATGGATGCAGTGCGCTATCCATTTAGAAATGGTCTGCTTTGAAATGCCCTTGCTCTCTGCTCCTGCAGCAAAGCTGACTAGCAGCTAGTCAGATTTTCTGAAAGGCTTAGTCCTGTCCAAATAGAATCTAAGCTGTCTGTGCACATAAAGGGAATGCAGTATCATTTCCCCTTTATTCTGAGAATTAGAGGAAAAAAGTAGGCAAATGAATGGACTGGTTTAAAGCCACACTAGACACAAACTTGGGCAAAAAAGATGGGTTAGTCCCGAGGGAAACCCTGTCCGCATGGAAGATAATGAAGGGTTCCACTGCCATAAGGGACTGCAGTTCAGACACACTTCTTGCTGAAGTGATGGCTAGGAGTACAACTGTTTTCTATGAGGGGAATTTTAACTCTGCTGTAGCAGCCAGTTCAAATGGTGGAAGTGTTAGTTTCCCAATGCAAAATTAAGGTCCCAGGGCTGGAGTGGGAGCTCTCCTGGGGGGTCTTAAATTCTTAGCTCCTCTAAGGAACTGTTTTACCAGAGGATGAGACACGAGGGGAGGCACAGTATTATAAGCAGAGATGGCAGAGGCATGAATCTTAAACGAAGAGGATAGGCCCCTTGTGGAGCATCTGTTAAGTAATCTAGTATATGAGGTAAGCTGGGCACAGTTGTGCCCATCCCCTGAGAATGGCTCCAGGAACAGAATCTTTTCCACTTTTCTGAATAGGACTTTCTAGTACTAGGCCTCCTTGCCATAAGAATGACATCCAGCACCTGCTTACTAAGAGTTGCTGGTGGCGAGTTCAGGAGATTAGCCAGGCTGCAAGGTTCAACGTCTGTAGCTGAGGGTGCAGAATCTGGCCCACCTGCTGGGACAGCAGGGAAGGAGTCTGTGGCAGGTGCCATGGTTGTAGCACTGTCAGACTGCACAAGAGGGTACTAGTGCTGGTGTGGCCAGTCTGGAGCAATCAGGATTGTCCTTGGCTTGTCCTGTTTGATTTTTAGTAAAACCTTCGAGAGGAGAGGCAAAGGGGGAAAGGCATAGACAGAGGCTCTCCCAGGTAAAGGAAAGGGCATCCACTTTCTAAGCATGGCTGGGGGGAGTTCTGGTGCAGTATTTGCTCAGTTGATAGTTCTGAGGGGAGGCAAACAGGTCCACCTCTGGTGTCCATCTGTTCCTCAAAAACTTGAATATTTTCCGATCCAGTTTCCATTTGTGTGGGTCCATGATATTTCTGCTCAAGTCTGCCGGTGAATTTAGTTTGCCTGGCAGGAATTGAGCTTGTAGGTACACTTGGTTGCTCAAGGCCGTGCTCCACAGAGCCATGGCTAGTTTGCAGAGTGGGTGGGAATGGGTTCCCCCCCCTGCTTGTTTATGCACCACATACCTGTGGTGTCTGTCTTCACCAACAGTTGTCCTGGAAGAATAAGGCCTTTGAAGGCCGTCAGTATTCTGCACAGCTAAAATTTCTTTTTGACTGATATGCAGGTGCATCTACTTTGGCCTCCATTTGCCCTGAATGCACTGCCCTGCCATGTGAAGCCCCCCCCCCATGCACAGTCTGATGCATCTCATTAGGGTTTGGGCAGCAGGGATAGTGTGAAAGAAAGTCCCCTGTTGTGGATGCAGGCCTCTGCCCACCAAAGTAACTGTCTTTAGACAAGGAATGATAGGAATCAGTTTCCAGGTCCTGAGAATGTTGACACCATAAACTTCTTAGGTACCATTGAAGTTTCCTTATATGTAGTCTTGCATATGGAATTAACAGAACGCAAGAGGCCATGAACCCCAGGGCTTGCAGTATTTTTCTTGCAGATAACTGGGTTTTGGTGGCAAGTAGATTGAATTAGTTTGGCAAATAAATTTGTCTCTGGAGTAAGAAATGCCATCTGGGAAGTTGTGTTCAAGAGTGCTCCCAGGAATACAATCTGCTGGCAGGGTACTAGGTGTGATTTATTTTCGTTGATGGTGTACCCCAGTAAAGTTAGAAGTCTCTTGACAAATGCCAGGTGCTGTAATAGCAAATCCTGACTTTACACCTGAATCATGTAATTGTCCAAGTATAGGTGAATCTGAATACTTCTGCGCCTGCAAAATGCAACGGCTGGAGCTAAGCACTTTGTGAAGACCCTGGGCTAAGCCAAAGGGAAGTGCAGAGAACTGATAATGCATAGAGCCTGCTCTGAAGCGTAGGTATTTTCTGCAAGATTCCCTTATGGGGATATGCAGATAAGCTTCTTAAGTCTAGGGTGGTCAGCCAGGAATCCTTGGCTAACCTAGGAAGCAGCTGTTGGAGAGTTAGCATTTTGAATTTTGGAACCACCAGAAAGGTGTTAAGAGACAGATCCAGGATAGGATGCCAGTTCTCTTTTCTGGGAACCAGAAAGTCTTCAATAAAAACCTTGTCCCCTTTGTTCTGCGTGGACAGGTTTAATAGCCTTGATGCCGGACAGGAAAAAGTACTTGCTTTTGGGCCTCCACCCACTGGTTTGCGGGAGGTCTGGCCATCCCCTTAGAGTTGGGAGTGGATGTGGAATGTGTACCCTAGGGAAACGATGTTTAAAACCCATTTGTTTTGGGTGTTGTATTCCCAGTTTTTTTGCATGCAGGGCGAGTTTCCCTCCTAAAGGTGGAAGTACTTGGGCAAGGCTTGGAAGAGTTGAGGACAAGTCATTGTGCAATTTTACAATAGGGTGGTGGCTTACTACTCCCTGTTTTGGACGTGGGAGCACCCCACTACTTAGATCTGTGCATAACCTGGGACTGAAGTCTTGGTCTGCTGCCCCTGCGTTTGGACTGAAGGTCTGGAAGGGACTGGAAAGGACCAGTTCTTTGAAGGCCAATGCCTACTGAATCTAGGTGGCTGTACTTAAGAAATCTTTAACAGTTTGCATAGATTTAGCTTTTTCCTCCATCCTTTTGAGGACTTCCGCTTTATTGCCAAGCAGGTGCTCTTGGTTTAAGGGTGCATCCAGTAATTTTGCTTTGACATGATCTGGCAAGTTTAGTTCCTTAAGCCAAGAATGCCTTCTAGCAGACCCAGTTGACAGCAGCCCTGCAAGATGCTTCTAACGAATCAAAACCACATTGCAAAGTATATTTACCAACTTGGTTAGCAGAATGCATTAACCTTTGTAAATGTGTGTTCTGCACAGTCAGGAATCATTTTGTTAAATTTGCTCCACAATATGCTGCTGATACTTTAGCATATAAAACTGGCAATTTAAAGACTTAATAGCCAGAGTAGCAGAGGTGTATACCTTCTTACCCAGTCTAAAGGCCTAGAATCCCTGTCAGAAGGGGTAGGATGCTTGGCAGTAGTAGCCTTAATGCCTTTAGGTCCCTGGGAAATGGTCTCTGGATCCGCAGTAGGATTCTTGAAAAGGAATTTGAGAGTCAGGTACTCTATAGTACCTATCAGTTTTCCTGTGAGCAGGAGGCAAAGTATCTGGGGTAAGGCTGGATTCCAAGAAAACATCTACAATTTCCAGAACAGGAGGGATAGCTAGAGGCCTGTGCTGAGGGAGGTTTAAAAATTCCCTGAGTCTCTTTCCCAGCAAAAATGCAGGGTTTCACCAAAAGAAAACTCTTCTGGAGGGGAAGCGGAGAGAATGGAATCCTCTGCATCAGAATCCGCATAGGCAGATACTGGTATGTCCTGATAGTCAGAAGGAACAGAAATATCAGATTCCTGATGAGAAGGAAAATCAGTTCTAGGTCTCAGGGGGAAGGCTGGCTTCCCCTAATTAAGGTAATAAGGTTTTCAGCCATTCTAATAATTTGTTTATGAGGCACGTGGGCCTGAGAATGTGCTTTGGTTGGCTTCCTAGGTGTAGTGCGAACTTTAGGCCTGAGAAATTCGGTATTTTTGGCTTGAAACAGTCATCAGTTTAATATGAAAATCAGTAGGCCTGAATACTCCCACAGAAGCCAGTGCCTGCACAACGGCTCTGGACCCATCCAAGGTAGAGACACGCGCAGGTCCCACATTCAAAGCATCTTGCGGCATACCGGACTCAGAATGGGTCTCAGTACAGGCCTGCGAATCTGTATAAGCGGGTATCAAGGGACGTAAAAGCACCTCACTGAGTACCGGCGGACTGGCAACTAGCTTAACAGAAGCATCGTCGGCAGGTTTGGACCTATGCAGTCTGTCTCGGTCTTTCTCCTTATGTTTTTTCAGAAGCTCGGTAGTCAGATGGCTTATTGAAGCTATTTCGGAGTACGGAGATTGAGCGCAAAAAACTTTAGCTACAAAAATTGCCCGATGACATCGTTTGGCCGTTGAACAAGGCACAAAACCGACAGCGAGGTACGTTGTGGTCTGGGCCTAAACAGGTGACTTAGTAAGAATGAAAAACTCTAAGGTATTTGCTTTCCACAGGCAAGACCATTTTTTTCTGACATCTGTTAGAGCAAGAAAAAAGGATCCCGAACGGGGTACTTAACTTTTAGAAAACTACAGGTCTGAAACAGAAAAACGAAAATTTCAGGAGTCTGACGAGCGGCACTTGTGAACTGCTTCTACTTCGGGCACCACACGGCAAGAAAGACTGATGTAATGGCATTGGCTGCATGTTTTATACCCCTGACGTCATGGAAGAAGTGACAGCATCTGACGCAGAAATTCCAAGACTCTGGTATTCAGGCCGACTGAGGGCTACCTGCAGGCAGATAACCCAAATGTGATGACTGCAATAGTGCAACACGAAGAGCATCAAGGCTGTACTGTCCAGGGATTCATCAATGAGCTTTGCCCTAAAGTCATCAGGAAGGGGCTGCTGTATACGTATCCAGGAGTACCTTCTTAAGGCAGATGTTGATGTTGCTGACCTTGCGGAGGCCTTAGCATCATAACTGCACTCAGTGCCTTGTAACCTGGGAGAGAAGGGCCACAAGGGAAGTTAGTGAAGTTTTGGCAGCACAGTCTGGTTTATCAGCCAATTCCTTGGAGGCTTTTTCCAGGAGGGATGATGCTCATTTCGCCATGTGTTTGGTAATTTGCAGCCCTAAAGGACCTGGTAGCAGAGATGCAAATTCTTAGATATTCCATGGTCTTGCTGTCTTTGTCAGCAGAAGTATGGTGGTTGTGGGCAACAGCTTAGAAGCCTTGCCTGTAGAGATGGAGATACTGGCAGGGTCTGCAGGTGGGCACTTGAGGAGGTACTTGGCAGGGTCAGGAACTTTAGAACGTCTGTCAGGTCTGCATGCAGCAGGAAGTTGACAGTCTGAATTTAAGGATGCTGAGAAGGTTCCAGGAAGGAAGGCAGGATTGGAGGAACAGCAGACTGGCTTGGGGAATCCATCTGAATGAGATTGTACCATCTTTTTTGAACCTCAGTTATTTCAGAGGATTGGCACTTGAAATGATCTTTCATCTCAGATGGTTTCCCCAAAGGTCAAATACTCAACTGTGGAGTCAGGATAGACAGATTCTTCCTCTGGGGCACCATACCCCTAAGGGAGAAGAGATCAGGGAGGTGTAAGTAAGTGATTCTTCAGAGGAAGAATGAGAGGTCTTCCTCTTCCCTCATGGTAGGGTCTGAGGCCTAGGGCTCAAATGGAGGTGGAATGCTAGCAGTCTCTGCAGGAGCAGGACAACACCATTAAGGCATTAAACAAGCCTTGACTGGAAGTCTACTAGTCAGGCATGCTTTCAGAAGAAAGGTGTTTTCTTTCTTAAGGGGTCTAAGCTGGCATCTGAAGGGGGGGGGGGGACTAGAATCTGGAGAATGAAAGACTGGAGGGATCTGACGGACCTACTGAAATTGCTGCCCTCCCCCCGGCATCTGAGACAGACATCGGAAATGTCTCTACGGACGTGCCCTCTGCATGTGACTGTGTGGCTTCCTTGGAACTACCTGCTATATCCAATGCAGCAGATTCTGATTCCTCTACTAGGCCGCCTGCCACAGGCTGAGGCCTTTGGGGAAATCATCCCCAAGATGAAAGATCATTTCAAGTGGGAATCCTCTGAAATGATACAGGTTCAAAAAAGATACTAAGACTTCAGATTGGATGCCTTCACAGCAGCGGTAGTGGTAGGCCATATGGTCCTGGCCTCCAGCAGTTCAATGGGAACATCGGATGAACCCTCCATTCCCAACAAAATCTGTTTTAACCTTTGATTTTCTAAGTACAGGTTTTGCACATGCAAACTACTACGCAGTTTTGGGCAAACACCTGACTAACTGAACAGACCTTGAGTTATGCAACCCTAACGAGACGCACTGATCGTAGGCGTACTTGAGGAATCTGCCAGCCGCACTTACACTTGCCCTTTCTGGATGACATGAACAGGCAATACAAGAAAGGAAAAAAAAAGGACTGAAAGGTTCCCCAACATGATACTTATCTGATTTCTCAAATCCAACTGCAGCAAGCAGGGACACCTGGCGTATGACTGGCAGCAGAGAAGTTCTGAGGGTCGGTGCGTGCAGACGTCACTTATTGCCCACATTCCTTAAACTAAGTCAGATGTCCCAAGCACCACATAGGGACTGAAAACTTTTGCATTCTGGCCGAACGTATGTGAAGGAAAGAGTAAATCCATACGAGGAATGCTGCAACATTGAAATAGGACATCTAGGAGGTACCAAGCAGTTTCATTGACTGCTGGACTAAAGCAAGCAATCTGGTTGGGTGACTCAAGATTTGGACACTGATCTATCATCCATGAAGGATGTACTAGCAGAGGCCAGAGAAAGGAACCATATATGTTGGGACAGAAGAGTGCAAAGAGGATCACTCTGGCCTTGCATCTTGCTTTCTGGATAAATCCCTTTCACTAACCCCGTGGAGGGAGCAGGGCGACAACTGCGGCATTTGTTCAGGAAGGAAGCATAAATGTCACAGCAAGGCTGGTCTCAGTGATGAAAAATCAAAAATGTCACTGTTGTACTTTGGGACCACTCATGAGACATGAAGATAATTTTGCTCAACTTGTCTGCATCACCCAATGCCATAATTTCACGTTTTCTTGAGATAGGGGATAAGAGTGGGTTTCTCAGTTTGATGTACCAGACTACTGTCACATTCATCTGGGAACCATTATTGAATCCCCAAATGATGTGGATATTCTACAAAAGGGCCTTACAGAAACAGATGCTTGGTGCCAGAGCCATGAGTTCAAGCTTACAAGAAACGTATAGTTATCCCCCTTGGGAAAAACCATGTACCCATGAATTACCACATAGGTGGCAGTACACTAAACACCGAAAGTGTTGAGACTGGGGGAATAAGGTGGACAGTGGTCTGACCTTAGATAACCACATCGCCACAACAATCAGGAAATCCTATGTGGCACACATCACCAAGGGCTTTTCATCCAGAAAAAAGGAGGTCACTGTCAGACTGTACTCATCCCTCATTAGACCCATTAGGTTTGGCATGTACCTCAAGACATCTGCAACAGCTGGAAAGGCTGCAGAAATACCTCACTAAAAGAATCACAGGCCTAAAGCTGATGCCCTATGCTGACTGTCTTAAACTCCAGCTACAGTCTGTGGCATATCATCTACTCAGAGGAGATCTCTGCTTAACATACAAGGCCATGTCAAACCCTGAGCCGTTGACATGCCCCACTCAAATCCCAATCCCTCAGAGCCACACGTTAGACATCTAAACCTTATCACAATGAACAAAACATGCTGGAGGGATAGGTTCCTGACCCAGACTCCCCATACTCTGGAATAGACTGCCCATACACCTCAAGCAGAGTGCCTCCTTGACCCTCTTCAAAAGGAACCTTGATGATTGGATGGGAGACAGGAAATTCACCCCGGGGATCATGTCAGTCGCCCTGCTAGACAGAGGTCCAGGGAAGTAAATATTGTGGGAAGCAATATTCAGGAAATTGTTATGGCTAGGCTTGAATAGGCCCTAGGGCCGATAGGTTCATAGGCTGGTACTAGGCTATGTATGGAAATCACACCACACCCTTGAGAACATCCTGAAATGACTGCTCATCTCCAAGACAATGATATGAAGAGTGGCCTCTACATATGCCCAAGAACTTTGGATCACTCGTCCTTCAAAATGCTTACCCTACACACCCTAGAAGGGAAACACCCATGGTTACGATACCTAATGGCAGATCCCTTTGAAACAGGTGACCTCCCATCACTAATGGAGATATTATCCACCAGCTGATATGACCTTGGCGCATCTGAGAAATGCAAGTTTGTCACAGTCCATTGGGGTACCTTCAGGGAGAGGTATGGCAGAGGGACAAAAAGGCTTGTGGAGGCCATTAGACTCAGTCACAGGATTAGCCTTGAAGGATGATGGGGAATGTCAATGTATCTGTGCGACTAGCAGGCACAGGGAGAGTACTCTGAAGTGGGGCAATTTGTAACACTAAGTCCAGGTGGCAACCAATAAATTATATTTGCCATGACTGGTCCATGTGGCTCTTGGGTAAACTTATGATCCCTGGGTTTTGCATTAGGTGGACAAGGTGGTTAGATAGCACAGCAGGAGATGCTTGGAGGCAACACGTGAGGAGCCAATTGCTGAGATACAGGAAAACCTGGATCCCTTACGCATGCAGATGTGCTGCAACTACTGCCATTATCTTGGCAAACACCTTAGGGGCTGTGGTGAGACCAAAGGCAGTGCTCGGAATTGGTAATGACTGGCTTCCACCTGGAAACAAACTTGAAACACTAATGTAAAGCAATGTAACCAAAAAGAAAAAAAATGGAGCCACAAAGTTAGCTGCTCAAAATTACTTTACTGTGCTTCTGGTACCTCAGCTGAATGCCTTCTAGGAATGATTTGAAACACACCAAGCAGCTTTTAAATGCCAGTGCTAATTAGTGAACATCCAATCATTTAAACTGATTACTTATAATTAACGTTATACCATACACAAGGAAACCATTGCTAAAACATTAAATTCTACAACAAATTAAAAATTCAGATTTGCAGATTCATTCCTCTAGGTTACACAGTGCCATAACTGGCTTCCAGCTGGAAATACCCCCCTGGAATGCTTCTCTACCTTTACATGATGGTATGCGTCCTAGAGATCTACTGAGCACATCCAACTGTCCTTCCTCAGAAAAGGCAATATGGCCTAGATTGTGACCATTCAAGTATTTTGTCTGCTTTTCAAACTGACTTAAGTGACTCAGATCCAGAATGAGTCCAATGTCGCCTGTCTTCGGGGAAGAGCTAGACTGAGCACCTTGGAAATTTCTGCTGCTTTCAGCTCCCACTGACTGGGTGGAACACCTGGAACTTTCTTACCGGGAGGAAAAAATAATGAGTAGCATGTGGAAATTCTGTTTAGCACCCAGGAATCTGTTGCAACTTGCCAGGCTTGTGGGTGCATGGATCACTGCAACATGACTGCCTTCAGAGTGCAATAGCCTGGAAACCTTTGAGGAGTGCTGGTAAGGCTTTACAGTAAATGGGCTGCAAAAGACCCAATTTTTCCAGTCTGCCTTTGCCTCTTGGATGTAAGTTCATTAGAGTTACTACCACCAATGCCACAAGGTGGTCTGTCCAATGGAGTGTTGTAATAACCCTGTGATTTGCAGAACCAAATCTTGCCGTCCATCTGGATGAGAGACCCAGAGTGTGTCCTTTATGCCCTTCTTGGATAAGGGCAGTCTGTGCTGGTTATAGACTAATGCTACAGATATAGACCATACAACCTGGTCAATAAGGGAACAAGGGTTTAACATAGCTAGGTTTACAAAGGTTCATAGGTAGGTAACTAGGCTATTGGCCCTAGGGCCTATACAAACCTAGCCAAAAATGTACCCTAGCTTTCGCCACCCAAGAAAATTATTTTCCTGTGCCCCTGTCAAGCAGAACCACAGAAGTGATCCCCGGGGAGAATTTCCTATTACCCATCCAATCATCAAGATTTTTCTTGGAGTGCTGAGGAGCTCAGTTTGACATAGATAGGTAGTCTGTTCCAGAGTATGGGAAGTCTCTGGGACAGGAATCTATCCCTCCAGCATGTTCTGTTTATTGTGGTGACGAGGTTTAGGTCCCTAGAGCGTGTAGCTCGGAGGGATTGGGATTTCTTTAAGTGGAGCAAGTCCAACAGTTCTGGGTTTGACATAGCTTTGTATGTTAGGCAGAGATCGCCTCTGAGTAGGCGATATGTGACGGAGTAAAGCTGGAGTTTTTTGAGACTGTCTGCGTAAGACACCTGTTTGAGGCCAGTAATCCTCTTTGTGAGGTATTTTTGTGGCCTTTCCAGTTGTTGATGTCTTGTGAGGAACATACCAAAAGGGGAGTTGTACTCTAATGGGTCTAATGAGTGATGACTAGAGGGGAACAATGACCTCTTTCTGGATGAGAATCCTTTTGTGATGGTGTGCCACAGAAGGATTTCCTGACCATTTTCGCGATGTGATTATCAAAGGAGAGACTACTGTCCACCTGTGTCCCAAGGTCTCTTATCACACTTTCGGTGTTAAGTAGACTACCGCCTATGTGGTAGTTCATGGGTACAGAATTTTTACCCTAGGGCCAATAGCCTAGTAACCTATGAACCTACAACAGCCAACTGCTTTGCTTGGCCCTCTGGTTTCCAAGGCCAGTACCTCTGAGGTCCTTCTGATGGTAAAGAAAAGTTGGGTTTCAAGAGTGTTTTCAGCATTTTCCTATGACCATTTGCAGGTGTTCTACCAATCTCATGCTACCTCTTGGGAAGCCACTAAGTTAGTTTACCACACCCTCTACGCCCAGACTTACACTAATTATAAGGAAGAACCAAGCTTTACCAGAAAGGGATGACAGCATCATGCAGATGTGACGAAGTGGACAGCAACCAGGGCGGCCCAGACATCAGAGTGAAGCTTTCCTTTAGACACTAAGGGGAAAAGACTGGTGAAACTTCTCTACTCCATCTATACCTACTTAATAGAAGCATAAAAATTGTTCTCTTACCAAAGGTCTGGCTCAAGGCATTTTGATCCCTTCAGACTACTTCTCCAGACCCCGCCTCATTCAAAAACGAAGACTTCTACCTCCAATTCAGAATCTTACTCTGAAGTGCATGACACTAACCTGAAAACTAGCAATTGGAATCTGAAGACAATTTTAGATTCTCCAGAGGAATAGTGTTTCTCTTGATACTGTTGGAAGGATGAAGGACTTGGTTTAAATGGGAGCATAAGGAGGTATTCAAAGGTGATGTGACCTGTCACAGGTAAAACCTACCCAAACCAGTAGCTCTATTCCCAGTTACAGCAGTTCTGAGTGTCATGCTCCTGTTCCTAAGAAACTAGAAGCTGTATAAGGATTCTGTCACAGGTATCTTCTGTAACCAAGGGCTGACCCTTCAGTTATTTTATCAAGAAAGAACATAAATGTAGATGTTAGAGTGTATTCACTGTTGCAGTCATTACAATTGGGTTATCCTGCTGGCAGGCTACCCGCAGTCAGACTGAATTCCAAAGTTTAGGTCCAGCATAGGTCGCTGTCGCCTCCTCCCTGACGTCAGTGCGCCAGGGGTATAAAAGATGCAGCCAACGCCATTTTCTTCAGTTTTTCTTGCCCCAGATGTCAGGTGCCCCCAAAAGGGTAGGCTAAAAATAAGTCAATAAGCATACATGCACTAAGTAACAAGTTTCCTTCACCGACAAGCAAATACACCACATAGGTTGTATAGAAATAAAGTACAGATAAAGTCCAGCAAAGATAAGGGGGATTTTGGGTAACCTGGACTGCAACAGTGAATACACCAACATCTACATTTATGGTAGGTACTCAACTATGTTAGTGTATTCACTGTTGCAGTCCAGGTTACCCACCCACCATCCTGCTAGTAGCTTCAACAGCAACAAGTTCAAGTTTGGCACTCGTGTCGTCTGCTTTTCTACTGGCACACCCTCAAGCATGTGGAAGGCCAGATGTCACACCCTTAGCAGAATACATCCCATGTAGATTAGGCTACTGCAACAGCCATCTAATTGCTAGAGATGGACATGCCTGAAAGGAAAACTACTCGTATCGTCTTGTCAGCCCATGCCCCTTCAGGTTAGGATGCATCAAGGTTCCAGCCCCCCAGGTAAGGCACACTAGTTGCCACTCCCTTTTGATATATCAGATGGTTGGAGCAAAACTCAAAACACAGCTGCTTACCAAAGGCACATGCTATCATATAAGTATGACTGAAATGTCACATGCCACCACAACTAAAGGAGAACATGAAAAACAAAGGGACAGAGGGAGAACAGTCAGGAAAAAATACATTTACCTGGAAAACATGTTACCAAAAAAATCCTTGAAAGAAACAAACTGAAAATATACACTTCCAGTTGTAACTAACTTCAAGATGTTGAGGCAAGAAATAGTTTAAAACTTTGTTAGAAGTACTACTCAAGCCTACTGTCCTCATCTTTTGCAAGTTACAGCAGAGAGAGTCTGGTAGCTTAGTTAAGAGCACAAACTGCTGCTCCAAAGAAAGCCCTTGAATTCAGTACTAAGGCCAGCATAGTACTAACCTTCCACAAGTGTACTAACAGCCATCAGAGCATCTTCCTGCACACCACCAGATCCTGCTGTGCTCTGAAACATTCTTAACAAGGACGCCATAACCACATCGGATATCTGAAGGGCATCTTGATGCTGCACTTTCCGAAGCACATTCTAGAAAATGCACAAAAATAAAACCTTTAGACTATTCAAGAAATATTTCATTCCCAGTGGAATATTCCTAGCAGCTAAAGCTTTGTCTTTGCACAAATTCTTTATTAAACATATTAGTCAAATTATAACCAAATGTAAAAACGTCAGTAACAGGCAATTTTATTCACTTACCTCTTCAACATATTGGGTCACAGTTTTAGCTCCCAAGAAAGGAGAGTCTCCGACTACCACCAGTCTTTCCACATAGATGAGAGCCATAAAAAAAAAAAAAAACAGTTGCAAGGCATCTTCCTCAGCCACTAAACCCTGTACATAACGGTTATAAGCAAGCTCTAAACTGTTACGGGGCACTACAAAGTAAAACTGAACTGCTACAATAAGTTAAATACAATTAAGGGGGTTTGAAGGAAGTGCAATAGAGCGTTCAACTGCCTTTTGACATACTCAGGCAAGGGATGTATTCTTAACCACCCACGACTTCTGGTAACCAGTGCCAAAGTCAGCCTGTGTGTGGATGTCAGTGACTTCATAACCACATTACTCTTTTTAAGACCGCTCACCCCCCCCCCCCCAAAATGTGTTTTAGGGAGGTATGTGGTACCACCACAAACATGTCCTTCACCAGTTTTAGGTACCCTTGGTAATGGAGCACGTGTATTTGGAAGTTGAGACAACAGCTGAAGGGAAAGACTTGCGTGGCAAACTGCTGATGCCAGCTTTGACTTGGGCAAGTCCACCCACTGGGTTCCCCTACAGGCAAGCTTCCTACAACACAAGTTATACCAGCTAACAGTTTCAAAAAAGCACTTTCAAAAGTGTGCCCTCAAGATGGAAGCTTTAAAGGACCACTACAGGCAAACAATGAAAAAACATTTTTTAACTTGTCATGATTTACTGCACCTCCTAAAGCTGCCTGCTGCAAAATAAGTACTCATTCCCAATTTTATTTTTAATTTTTTTACTCTCGTCAGCCCTCATGGGGGCAGACATTGTGATTCCTTTAGAAAGCTAAATCTGTCTCAATGCACAGACGGAGAACAAATAGCCTTACCATTTGTTGTCAGACTACACTTCCATTCACTTAGAATGGACCACCTGAAAAAAAATGCCAAGTTTGAGTCTGCAGCTCATGCGTCACTGACTGGTACGTGCAGAGTTTTACAAAGGTTGTCCCTGCTGATGTACTACACATTCTCTGAAAGAAACTTGCAAATGTGTCAACAAATTACTGAGATAAAGACATTTCACAAGGAGCAGTTTTGCAAGTTTCAATTCCTGGCCAAGTTACTCCTCCCATATCCCTTCCTTCAGTGGGCTAGTCTCATATCCAGCTTGGGTAGATTCAACTACTTTGTCAGCTTTGCATGACAATAGACAAAAGAAATCAGCCTGGTGTGCCACTAAAACTGTTCCCTTATACGTCTCCACTTCTGAATAGCATTTCCCCAGGAATAATAAAAAAAAAACACAAAAAAAAAAAAAAGCACGCACATCAGTCCAGAGTTTGGACCAAACTATCCATTTCTAAATGTGCACACTAATATTCAGTTTATAATACGTTCTGGCTGCTGAGATTGTTATCTTTACATAGTTTTTCTCTTATAGCATAACCCGAACTTATGGTATTCAATGCCAAGCTTTACAACAGTTCTCAGTTTCTTCATGACCTCCCAAGCCTCTGATGTGACCCAGTACTTTGTCAATATACTGTAAATACATAGATTAATACAAATATTTGTGCACATGACATGTACAATATACACCTACCATCATTAAAACAAATTATATCAATGTAGTTATGATTTCTAGTTTATGACCCCGTATCTATGGAAACTTCCTTTTAAATTTATGTTCAAGCAACTGCATATTTGTTGCATATTATCTTGTTTAATTGTTTCTCAATATTCTAACCACTGTATGCTGCATCAACTGTAACACACTGATTTTACTCCTTTTATATTTTCTACGCTCTTTGTACAAAATAGCTATTTTATAACTGTTTACTATGTATCTGGAGCTTTTCTCCCACAGTTTCTGCTGAAAACGATCATCCTGTGTCCAGTCGGTCTAACCTGGTAAACAAATGGAAAATAAATAAAAAAAATAAAATATACTAAGAAAATCACTGAATATACAAAGAAAAATCCTAGAAGGAAGGAAAATGTTTCCTTGATGCAGTCATGAAAATCCCACTCATTTATTCAGATATTATAGGCAAACATATGTATATATTAGGCAAAGCAACGTACCCAACACACTAGTCATAGGTGACTATAGTCAGGCACACTGATGTCCCACTCACCAGGCTAAACAAGAAGGCTGTCAGCTGTCGGGTGCCAGGATCTGCCACATAACCCACGCACTCGGGTCACTCCACAACAAGTACAAATATGACTGTCATTGTCCATGTTGGTGTGAATGACCTGAGATGCACCTCCTAGGACTACATTGAGAGACCTGGAAGAGCTCTCCGATCTTGTAGCCCAGGGAGGTATGACCCTAGCCCTGAGTAGCATTCTGCCATTGCCCAGAATGATATCGCAGTACAAGGACAAAATGATCGACTAACAATTGGATAAGCTTCTGGTGGCATTCTAAGGGGATCTAGCATGTCTGCCTGGGACGACATGGTCGACAGACCACAATGCTTTGACAGAGATGGCCTGCACCTGTCGCCCATGGGATTCCGGATACTGGCTAAGGCTCTTGCTGCCCCTATAGTGCCTTTTTTAGACAAAGTTCAAATGACAAATTCACCACAGTAACAGGAACCGGCAAACAATAACGGAGGGTAATGCTACTCAATGCTAGAAGTCTAAATCACAAAATGCACTCACTCATGGAACTCCTTAAAATGGAGAACATAGATAACTGTGCAGTGATTGAGACCTGGTTTAAGGCTCCAAAGAGCACCCCTGCACTACCAGGCTATAACTCATACCACACTTTACAGCCACGTAACTTGGACCGGAACACCATGTGTCCATATTCATTAAGGATATCCACACCTCCAGGCTACTTGCTCAGCATAATGCATCCGAAGTTATCCAAGTGCAACTAACTCTGGGCAAAACTACAACCCAAATTGTAGCTTGCTACAGATCCTCCACCATGCCCCAGGATTCCCACTTTTTCATGATATACTGGAAACTATTAGGGTTCAAACACCCTAATAATGGGTGATTTCAACTACCCACCATTAACTGGGAAAACTACTCATGTACCAACTCCTTTGCTCAACGCTTTCTGGAATTCATAAATTCCAGTGCCCTGGATCAACTTATCCACACACCCACCAAGGGCAACAATATCCTAGACCTAGTCATTACCAACTTGAGTTCCACACCCAAAGTCAACTCCTCAATGGTCAGACCAGACCATAAGCTAATCACCCTAGATATCCACATCCTGCCCCGCCATTAAGGAAACCACGGTAAAAAATTTCCCCAAAGCAAACTTCATGCTTCTTAAGACATAAGTGGCAAACTTCATGACACCCATGCAGATGGACAGTACAGTTACAACTGCTGAATCCTACACAAATGCACTCTATAAGCACTTACATGTGTGCATGGATCGTGCTATCCCAAACCAAGAAGCTATCCTCCAAAAAAAGGAAGCCAATCTGGTGGTCCCCTGCCAGAAACTGTACAACAGAAGGAAAAAACTGTTGCAAAAGAATAAAATCCCATGAGTGGTGGAGCTCCCTGGTCAGCCTCAGTAAGAAGCTGAGATCCCTTATAAGAGCCTCCAAAGCTAGTTATGAAAATAAAATCACCACTGATTCTAAGAACAACCACAAAGCATTCTATAGCTATGTCAAGAATCTCAATGGCAACACCCAGATCTGCTCTGAGTTACAGCACAACGGCATGAAAATTACAGGACCAACTGATATTGGCAACATCCGGGCAGATAGGTTTAGTGCTAACTTTACCACCCTTACACCCTAAAGGGCCCATATCTATACAGGAAGAATGCAGAGTCCCTGTAATCACAGCTACACAGGTAGAAGCTGCACTCTCTAAAGCCAAAAACACAGCATCCACAGGACCATCCCAGGCTGTGTTTTACACGAACTTCAGAACAAACTGGCTTCCCACCTAAGCACCATGTTCAATCATAGCCTCACATCAGGCTTTGTGCCCACTGAATGGTGCACAGCAACAGTTATACCACTCCACAAAGGGGGAACCACCACTGGATCCTGGGAACTATTGCCCTATTAGCCTGACGAGCCTGGTCTGCAAGGCCATGGAACACATCATGGAACTTGGACACTGGTAACCTCCAAACTCTGGACACCATCCAGTTCAGGTTTATGAAAGGCAGATCATGCATCCTGAATCTAATCGACTGAGGCAGTCACCAAAGCCGTAGATGAGGCTAAGGTGGTTCACACAGCCTATCTTGACCTCACCAAGGCTTTCGACACCATCCCCCATTCTGGAATTATAGCTAAACTCACTAAACTAGGTATAAATCCCTATCTCACAAGATGGGTTGCCAACTGGCTCACTTGACAGAACCCGAACTGTAAAAGTTGCAGAATCCAAATCTGACATCAAACCAGTTTCATGTGGAGTACCACAGGGTTCAGTCCTGGGACCTCTCCTGTTTGGTATCTACTTCTCTGAAGTATAGGCCAACACAGAAGGCCTCTGGCTAACTAAGTTTGCAGATGACTGCAAACTAGGTGCCATAGTTGTGTCCCCAAATGATGTGGACATTCTACAGAAGGGCCTCACTGAGACAGATGCCTGGTGTCAGAGCCATGGCCTCAAGCTCGGTGCCAAAAAGTGCACTGTCATCCCCTTTGGTAAAAAGTCTGTACCCATGAACTACCACATAGGCAGCAATCTACTTAACACCGAATGTGTGATGAGACCTTGGGACCCAGGTGGACAGTAGCCTCTCCTTTGATAATCACATCGCCACAGTAGTCAGGAAGTCCTACGTGGCACACCATCACAAAAGGGTTCTCATACAGGCTGAGGTCACTGTTCCCCTCTATTCGACACTTATCAGACCCATTATAGAGTACGACACCCCTTTTTGAGTGTACCTCAAGACATCTGCAGCAGCTGGAAAAGCCACAGAAGTAGCTCACAAAGAGGATTACTGGCCTCAAACAGATGCCCTACACTAAACATCTCAAATAAATCCAGCTTTACTCCGTAGCATATCGCCTACTCTGAGGTGATTTCTGCCTAACATATATAAAGCTATGTCAAACAGAGAGCTGTTGGACATGCTACACCTAAAGAAATACCAATCCCTCAGAGCTACATGCTCTATGGACTTAAACCTTGTCACCACAATAAACAAAACATGCTGGAGGGATAGATTCCGGTCCCAGAGACTTCCCATACTCTGGAACAAGTTACCCATCTATGTCAAGCAAAGTTCCTCATTAGCACTCTGAGTGGATGGGAAATAGGAAATATACCCCGGGAATCACTTCTGTGGCTCTGCTAGACAGTGGCACAGGAAAATAAACTTCTTGGGTGGCATAAGCCAGGGAACCTTGTTGGCTAGGCTTAATTAAGCCCTTGGGCAGAAAGCCTAGTACTTACCTATGAACCTATTAGACTAAATACAATATGTAGCATTAAAATTCACTGACATTGTAAGGGTGACAGTTCATTATTTACTCAAAGCAAATAGAGTGGAAAAGTTCAAAGTGGATAAAGAGGGGGAAGAGAAGAAAGTGAGAAAAAAGTATTTGTTAGAAGTAATAATTAGCGTAGATATGGGAGGCAGGAGCAAAAGCAACATTACAAGAAATGAAGCCAAGGAAAATAAGAAAGAACATGAACAAGATTTACAGCTGCAGACTGTCAAGTGGATGGGTAGCAGGCGTCATAAAACTGGGTTTGGAGAAAAGTTTGGTGACCTTGAACAAACAGATTTGTCCGCATTAACTGTGTATCATTTTGTGTGTGTGTGTGTGTGTGTGTGTGTGTGTGTGTGTGTGTGTGTGTGTGTGTGTGTGTGGTGTAAAAGAACTATAAAGCAAATCTGCAGATACCGGCTTGCTGCCCTGCTGAGGGGGGACACTTGTGCAAGTGCAGTAGACTGGCTCCAGTAGGAAGGGATGGCAGCATACCTCTCATAGAACAAGAAATCTGGACAAGGCCATAAAAAGGGGACAAAGGCCCAAAAACTGGGACAATTTATAAATATTGCATTTACAAACTTAGAAAGTTGATAAACAGGTTTTGCATTAGAGTGAATTTTCTTAAGGATATGAAGTCTGAAAATCAAATGCCTGTCAACTTTCTGACTTTAGTGTTCAATGATTTGCCAGAAAACTGCAATTTTATGAAAAACATACAAAAAAATCTGGACTTTCTGCAAAAGTCTGAGATATGGACGGGAGCCCTGAACCAACATCCATCAATCATTTTCATTTGTTTGCCATAGTGTTTTGCAGAGAGGTGGGAAAAGCCCTAAATTTGATTGGTATGTTCTGTGTAGCTGTGCCTTTATAAGTGTGGAGCAAATGTGATGCATTATGAAATGGAGAGATTAAAAGTAAAATTGTGCTCAGTGATGTCCCTAGCAATTTCATCACTGCTTGATTCAGACACATACATTCCTTGTGTTTGTCAGTACTATGAGTGCATTGTTTTGGATTGTGGTATCACTGCTACAGTTGCTGCTACTCTTTCAATACAAGTATCTGCTTTGGAAGTTTTCTCCAGGAGTCTGTTGCTGAGAGGATGAGAGACATGCTACAGGTATACAACTAAAACAAACTAGATAAAGCAATAGTAAGAAAAAGTACTAGGTCACATCAGAGGCTTGGGAGGTAGTTAAGAAACTGAGAACTGTTGTTTAACATTAAATACCATAAGTTCAGGTTATACTATAAGGAAATTATGTAAAGATAGCCATGTCAGCAGCCAAAATGCATTACAAGTTGAATATTTTACTGTGCACATTTGAAAAATGGATAGACTGGCCTAAACTTTGGACTGATGAGTTTGCCTTTTTTTTTTTTTATTCCTGGAAAATGCTATTCAGAAGTGAAGATTTTTTTTAAATGCTATTCAGAAGTGAAGAGACATACAAGGGAACAGATTTAGTGGCACACCAGGCTGTGATTTTTTTTATGTCTATTGTCATGCAAAGAAGACAAAATAGTTGAATCTAGTAAAGCTGGAAATGCGAGACTGTAGCCCACTGAAAGAGGGGAGAAGGGAGGAGTAACCTGGCCAGGAACTGAAACTTGCAAAACTGCTCCTTGTGAAGTCTTCAGTAATTTGTTGACACTTTTGCAAGTTTCTTTCAGAGAATGTGTAGTACATCAGTAGGAACATTTGTAAAGCTCAGCACATATCAATCACACGAGATGCAGACTCAAACTTGGCGTTTTTTTTCAGGTGTTCCATTCTAAGTGAATGGAAGTCTAGTCTGACAACAAATGGTAGGGCTAGTTGTTCTCAGTCTGTGCATTACGCAGCAGCGGCCTTTGGTCAACTGGTGCCCTAGGCAAAAGGGCTCCATGGCACCCCCCACCACACTACCTGGTGCCCCCATCCTGGTCTAACTACATCAAATAAATATTAGAAAGTGCCCCTGCTAGACTGGCGCCCTAGGCGGCCGCCTAGTTGGCCTATGCCTAAGGCCGGCTATGGCATTATAGGACAGATTTAGCTTTCCAAAGGAATCAATGTCTGCCCCCGTGAGGGCATACAAGAGTAAAAACAAAATAAAATTAGGAATGAGTACTTTTGCTGCAGGCAGCTTTGGGAGGTGTAGTAAATCATGGCAAGATAAAAAATATACGTTTTCTTCATCATTTGCCCATAGTGGTCCTTTAACTACTGGTGAAATGGATGTAGGCATGGACTCTACTCCCAGTAGCTCCAGGCATAGTGTTAATCAGAAATCTCTCAATCACGTTAAGATACTGTCCCTGTATCAAATTTAAAATTTCCTCAAAGGAAGCATGCTCAGTGGCATGAAGACCAAGGCTTACTGGCATCAGAAGAGCATGATCAAATCTTTCAGCCACATGCCAAGTGTTTCTCTTCCACTTCTAAGACACTCTGGGGAGGACTACACAAATGTACAGGACCCTTCTGTAGGCAGTGTCACCACTGTGCTCTGAAAGAAACCATACATTCAGCAACAGACTTTGTGGATGGCCAGACAAGGGCAAAGCAAAATGCTGGCAGAACTGATACCGCAACAATTAAACCTACCCTCTGTAGTTGATAAGGCTCAGAATGTCAGTTGACAACCCAAAGAAGAAAGTACAGCTGTGTACACTTAGCACAAGTGTAGATGTTAGTGTATTCACTGCTGCAGTCAAAGAATACCTGTGCAAAATCTTACCATAACCATAGATGTCCTCTTATGTTGCAGTATTCTTAACATGAGAGAAAGACTGCCAAAAGCGGACCAGACATTTGGCCAGTATACAAAAGACTGGCTACTGCAGGGTATGTGGGACGTCGCACATAAGCCAGCAGAAAGGTAGCAGAACTTGTCAGATTTGGGATACCTGGCTAAGACTTAAAAAGGCCCTTCTGGTTGTTAGCCTAGTAAACACCCATGAACTTAAGGATTTTAATTCAGCAGAAGCTGCTAGTTCGAAGGGGGTAGTGTCAATTTCTCCAGAACAAAAGTGAGGTACCATGGAAGTGTGGCTGCCTCCTGGAAGGTCTGATGTGAATCACTCCTCTAAGGAATGATTTCAGCAGGGGATGGGAAAAGGGGGGAACAGGAATGTTGGCTGAAATGGCAGAGGTGTGAATTTTAATGGAGGGAAAAGGATAGGCCTCCAACAAGGACAGCTAAATCTAAAATAGCAAAGATACCGGCTAAATTAGGATGGATGCCTTGCTGTTTACACAAAATGCAGAATCTTTTCCACTTGTCTGAGTACGATTTCCTAGCACTAGGCCTTCTAGCTTCCTTGAGAATGTCTAACTTGTTTGCTTAGGGTATGCTTAGAGGATGCTGGGAGATTATCTAGGCTGAGTCTCTGCAGACTAGGATGCACAGAATTTGTCCCGAGTCAGGTCTACTCTCAGAGGCATCGGTCACAGAATTTCGTCGGTTATACTTAGTAGCAGTGGGAACCAGTGCTGCCTGCACCAGTCTGGGCTTATCAGGCGGCTCCAAAGGAAGAAGCAAGCAACTGTTCGCTTGGCTGCGGGTTATATGCTCCTGGAACAATTTTTTAGTTTAACTTTTTCTTTGGTGGCAAATAATTCCATCTGTGGGCATCCCCATTCCTGGATCATGCTAAGAAATGATGCAGATACCTCTCGTGGGGGTCATTCAGATTCCTGCTGAGGTGATGTGCTACAGTGTTTTGAGCACCTGGAAGGTACTGTGCCATGAGGCGCAACCCCAGAGTGAGCTTGGTCCCGGACCTGCATAGCTAGCAGAGTGAGTGCCTCCTTGTTTATGTACCACATGACTTGTCTATTTTGACTAGCAGGACCCCTGGTTTCCTTTTTTTGAAAGCTAACAGGCACTTTCGAACTGCTACCAGTTCTGACTTATGCACTCATCTCGGAGCTGAACTTCCCTTCTGCCTTGGGAATGAAGGTGCTGGAAATGTGCCCCCAAGTATTCTCTGTAGCATCCATGGTTAAAGTTTGGCCCTGAGGGGTGAACTTGAAGCCCCAGGTTATGGGTGCATGCCCGTGTCCACCTTTCTTGAGGCGAGAGATCAGCTGAATTTTTGTCACCAAGGACCAAGTGTTGGCACCACAGATTCTTGAAATATCACTGGAGCTTCATCATGTGCAGCCTGGCCAGGGGGATCACGAAGATACAAGATACATAGTAGTCTGATGCTCTGCGGAATTTCCTTGCTGACATTCTCTGCATAATGTTTTGGAAGTATTGAGTCAGGGAGACCACCTTTTTCTGGCAGGAGAAAGGCCTTTTGAAGAGATCCTGCTAAATGGGTCTATGTGGGACTTGCAAAGACTTACAGTGAACCCCAAAGTAGGTGATGAGATTCTCAGTGAAGGCCAGATCCTTGGGTTTTGACTCATGGCTTGAATAAGGCAGTCATCTAAATAGGGATAAATTTGGACCCTTCTTGTTCTGCTGAAGGTGACAACAGGAGCCAAGCACTTTGTGAAGACCCTGCGAGCAGTAGACAAGCCAAAGGGCAGTGCAGAGAACTAAAAATGACTGGTGCCTGCTCAAACAGAAAACATCTGCAAGACTTCTCTATAGGAATGTGCATGCAAGCATCGTTTAGGTCCAGGGTAACCATTAAGGCCCAAGGGTCTACCATGGGAAGCTTTTGAAGGATCAGCAATTTGAATTTTGGTACCAACAGGGAATGATTTGTGGGTGGAAGTCCAGAATAGGGCACAAAGAGCCTTCCTTTCTGGGAACCAGGAATAGAACTCCTTTCCTATTTGGTGATCTGGCACTGGTTCTACAGAGCCCTGTGAGCACAGGTTGTGAATTTTTGAAAAGGCCTCTACTCTGATTTTGTGGAATATCTGGGCAACTCAAGTATCTGACTCTTAGAAAGTGATCCTTGTAAACCACTCGAGATAACACTCAGAACTCGCTTGTTTTAAGTGATGAGGGATGAATTTTCCTTGAACAGGACAGCCTTCCTCCTCTCTCTTTGGGAGAGGGTGGGGGCACAGGGAGGGGAAGGAAAATTCATTGCTGCTCTGCCAGGGCCCTGTGGCTTAGAACTCCCCTTCCTGGGCATTTATGATTGGTGCTGCCTTTGAGGCCTTTCCCTCCAATGTTTCTCTTGCACGCTTTTTGACTGAGGGGAAAGGACCAGTGTTAAGTGAGAAAATTCCTACTAAACCCAAGAGGCTGAATATGGAGGAAATCATTGACAGTCTGCATAGACTTTGCTCATCTTTCATCTTTTTGATCACAGCCTCAGCTTTTGGCCGAAAGAGGAAGTCCTTGTCCAGGGGGGCACCCAGAAGTCTGACCTTCACATGGTCTGGTAGGGGCTGTTCAAGCCAAACATGCCTTCTAATGACAGAACCAGAGACCTAAGCTCAGGTAGAGGCCTCCATGGTATCATGGCCACAGTGTAATGAAGGTCTAGCTACCTGGAAGCTGGAATGACAAAGGTCCAACTGCTCCTTGGAAATGTTCTTGTCCTCCAGGGAGGACATTTTGCTTCATTTGATCTAAAGTGGTTTGATGGTATTTGATATGAAACTGGCAATTAACAGCCAGTGTACAACTTCTACCAAACCTGTAAAGGGCCCTGCTTTCTTTGTCTGTAGGTAAAGGGTTTTTTGAAGAACTGGCTCTTGCTTCCTTAAGTCCAGGAGTGAACCTCTGGATCAGCAGAAGGATTTTTGAAGAGGTATTTATAGTCCAGCACCCAATAAAACTTATCTGGATAGAGGGGCTGCAGGAAGAGAATCTGCATTCAGAGAAGAATCCATAAAAACATCTTCTCCCACCTTGAATACAGGAGGAAGAGCCAAAGGTTTGTGTTCTGAAGGTCAAGGAACTCCCCCAACCCTTTTTAGACTGTGGGCAATCCTGTGGCTTCCACTAGAAATGCTCCCTCATGGCATGGAATATTTCCCCAAAATTGAAGTCTTCAGGGGGTGACAAAGCCAGATTCTCTTCTGAATCTTCAATAGTAAGGCAGGGCCGCTCCTCCAGGAAAGGACTCCTCCTGGTCAGAATCTTAATCAGGAGGTTCTGAGAAAACATCAGGGGTAGGAATCCCTCTTCCTTTTCTCTGGGGAAGGCTCCAAAGGGGTTGTCTAGCTGTGACAAAGGAGAGAAGGTCTTCAGCTAACCTCACCAGGTACTGCTGATATCCTTGTGCAGTGAAGCAGGAAGGCCTAGGCACATCTGCAATCTTGACGCCAGTCTCTCTATAAACAGATGCAGGCTGATGCAGCAAGGGGACATCAACAGTAAAAGATCGCTCGTCATAAGCACTCTGCTGAGCCACTCCAGACCACACCGACAAACTAAAAGCCAAGGCCTATACAGAAATTTAGGGACCTGACAGCATGTCTGACTGCTACAGGTCTCAGACAGACACCTGCACCACCTCAGTTGCAGAAGGGGGTGGCAAAAGCAACTCATCTCCCTCAGATAACTAGTCTTGAGGAATTGACATACTGGGAACAGCTGTACAAGGAGACCCTAAGTTTGGCACTTTTTTCCTTGCCCTTCCGACACTTAGGGAGCTCAACCAGTGGATGCCATCAGATGTGAAGTGGATGGCAGACCAAGACGCCTAGTTAAGATTTCAGCCCTATGCCTGACAGTCCTAGAGTTGAAATGGGTGCAAAAACGGCAATTAGGAACATCGTGATCAGGGCCTAGACAGGTGACATGTGAAAATCTCATTATAGGATATGCTTATAGTAAAGACAACGGTTAACCTTACCAGACACTGGTTAAAACCTTAACTGACATGAGTTAAAGAAAAAACAGGGTACTTAGTTTTAGACTACTTTGATGCGGACAAGACTTACTGAAACAGTGCTGCCAGCTCAGATGGCAAGACTGATATAATGGTGTCGGCTGGCTTCCTATATACCCAAGTCTACTGATGTCAGAACATCAGCCAGCCTTAGGAGGGAGATTTGTTACTCTGGTAGTTGGCAGGCCAAGGGCTTCCACAGTAGGAAATTCCACAAGTCAGGACTGCAACAGTGAAACAAGAACATCCTAATTATCCAGAGATTCACAGTTACTAGGTCTCCAAGCTATCCTTAAGATTAGAGATCCTTCTCTAACAGTATTTCTTCAAGACAAAAATGGAGTACAGATTAAATTGGTACGAAAGGTGCATGGGTCAAGTTTTCTAAAAGATCCTTGGTGCAGCAAGAATAGTTTTAGTGAAAGCCTGAGTAAACAGGTGGACCTCTGGACAAATAATCTGAAATAAGACGCATGAACCTTAAAAGATACTTAAGGACAGTTAAGATACTACTACAGGACTGTATGTGTGTTTCGTTTTTGGGCAAGCATCAGAAAGGGCGGCTTTTCTTTTAGCAAGGCAGATGTACTCATTTTTGGCTTCTTAGCATCCTCCGTTTTAAGCATTTCCTCAGAGCACATGTGCAAGGATTAATATGAAATTATCCAAATATTCAACCTTGGTGCCCAGAAGGGATCCTTAGTCCTGTGCAAGGGTTGCCAGCTGAGGAAATTTATTTTTCCCCTTGTTAGGCTGTAAAGGAGGTAAAAACAGTTTTGCTTTGATATTTCTCCTTGATTTATGAGTACTCTGGGTCGTGTATGGGAGAAAACTTTCCTGATATTCTGGGAAGTTCATCTTCCAAGCTTTTGGTGTTGCTGTTTTGCAGCATCACTTTCAGCTGTCTGTTTTGACAGTCTAGGAGTAAGTATTTCTAACATCCCATGCCGCAGTCAGGTCTAGAAAGACATTCCTGCTTAACATCCATTAATACAGGTACAACAGCTACTCTGACTTACTGCCAGACCCATCTTGAGGGAGACAGGCTGATGACAGTAATACCTAACCCATGGGCTATCACAGCAAACCTGCAGGGTAGGTACAACCCCCCCACATTTAGGAACCAGAGTTATACTGCCAGCCTAAACACTGCCCTCTTAAATGTGGGTAAAGGCTTTCAGTGCCAAAACAGGCACAACTTCATTTTTCTCATGTTATGATCCATAATCCATTGAATTTGCAGAGTTCACACACACCTTCAGGTCACATCTAAGTCTGTAGTGAAGGGTCCTATTGGGTTGGTGTGATCTAAAGGGCAGTCTCAGACTGTACTGGAGCTGAGAAGATACATGTCAGTTTCGAGACTGGGTGAGTTGCCCTCCACCTGTTTGAGGTACAATTAGGAGCTTCCTTTTGTAGACGGGCCAATGACAAAATTCTTGATACCATGTAGCTCAATAGTCTGAGGAAAGTAAAGTTGTGTACACTTACCATAAATGTAGACGTTAGAGTGTATTCACTGCTGCAGTCATCACACTTGGGTTATCTGCCTGCAGGTAGCCCTCAGTCGGCCCAAACACCAGAGTCTTGGGATTTCTGCATCGGATGCAGTCGCCTCTTCCATGACATCAGGTTGTCAGGGGTATAAAACATGCAGCCGACGCCATTACATCAGTTTTTCTTACCCCAGATGTCAGGAGTCCCCAAAACAGGAAGCAATTACATGTTGTGGATCACTTCCAGTAAAACGTAAACACCATTGCCTTAAGATATGGCCAAAAAAGAGGATAGGTAGAAAGTACAGAAAAGTCAATGGGGCTGGAGGGAGGGTAACAAGGACTGCAGCAGTGAATACACCAAAAACTGCATTTATGTTACGTGTACACAACTGTACTATATTCTTCGTGTTTCACTGTTGCAGTCACACTTGGGTTGATTCCCAAAGCTGAGGAAGGGTGGAGGCAGTCAAGAAGTATTAGGGCTGGCTATCAGGCCTTGTAAGACTGCTGTAGCAAATCTAGCTCTGGATTTCGAAAAGATAGGCGAGTGGTAATGCTTGAAGGTGTGTACTGAACTCCAGGTTGCAGCTTCCAAGATGTCCCTGGTAGGTACTCCCCTGAGAAATGCTGTAGAGATTGAGGTAGCCCTCGTGGAATGGGTTCTGATCCCCTGTGGGGTAGATTTTCCATGGTACTTGTAGCAGGAATGGATGCAGTGTGCTATCCATTTGGAGATGGTTTGCTTTGAAATGACCTTGGCCTCTGCACCTGTAGCAAAGCTGACTAGCAGCTGGTCAGATTTTTCTGAACGGGTTAGTCCTGTCAAGGTAAAACCTAAGCAGTCTGTGCACACCCAAGGAGTGCAAGATCATTTCCCCTTTATTCTGAGGATTAGGGAAAAAGGTTGGTAAAATGGATGGATTGGTTTAAAGCCACAGTGGATATCACCTTGGGCATAAGATGGGTTTAGTCCGGAAGGAAACTGTCTTCATGGAAGGGTTCCACAGCCATAAGGGCCTGTAACTCTTGATACTCTTCTTGCTGAAGTGATGGATAGAAGTAGGGCTGTTTTCCAAGAGAGGAATTTTAACTCTGCTGTAGCAGCAGGCTCAAAAGGGGAAGTGTGAGCTTCTCTAGTACAAAGTTAAGGTCCCAGGCAGGTGGTGGGCACTCTCCTCGGGGATCTTAGATGGTTTGACCAGGGGGGGTGAGAGAAGAGGGGTGGCTCAGTACTGTAATGAGCAGAGATGGCAGAGGCATGAATCAATGGATGCAAAGTATAGGCCTTTTTTGAGCAGCTCTGCTAGATAACTTAGGATTTGAGGTAAGGTGGGCACGGCTGTGTTCTATCCCCTGAGAGTGGCTCCAAGAACAGTATCTTTTCTACTTTTCTGAATAGGATTTCCTAGTACTAGACCTCCTGGCCTCAAGGATGACATCCAGCACCTGTTTGCCGAGTGCTGCTGGTGATGTATTCAGGGAATAAGCCAGGCTGCTAGGTTCAGGGTTTGCAGCTGAGGATGCAAAATCTGGCCCTCCTGCTGGGACAGCAAAGAGGAGGTCTGATGCAGGTGCCACTGTTGTCAGACTGCATAAAAGTCGGTACCAGTGCTGGCATGGCCAGTCTGGTGCAATGAGGATTATCCTTGGCCTGTCCTGTTTGATCTTGAGTAGTACTTTCGAGAGGCGAGGCAGAGGGAGAAGGCATAGATTAAGAGGTTTGCCCATGTAAAGGATAGGGCATCCACTTTACAAACTTGGCTGTGGGGAGTTCTGGTGAAAAATATGCTCAATTGATGGTTCCGAGGGGAAGCAAAGAGGTCCACCTCTGGTGTCCCCCACCAGTGAATTAGAAGCTTGAATGAATTGGGTTCCAGTTTCCACTCGTTCAGGTCCATTAGATTTCTGATAAAGTCATCTGCCAGTGAATTTTATTTGCCTGGCAGGAATTGAGCTTGCAGGTGTACTTGGTTGCTCAAGGCTGTGTTCCACAGAGCCATGGCTAACCTGCAGAGTGAGTAGGAATGAGTCCCCCCCCCCCCCGCTTCTTTATGTACCACGACTGTGGTGTGTCTATCAAGAGTTGGAAGGATAAGGCATTTGAAGGCCGTCAGAGCATTCTGTACAGCTAACATTTCTTTTTGATTGATATGCAGGAGCATTTGTCCTGGGCTCCATTTGCCTGCCATGTGAGACACCCACACACAGTCTGATGCATCTGTTGTCAGGGTTTGACAGGAGAGTCCCTTGCAGGCCTCTGCCCACCAAAGGAGGACCTGAATCACTGTTTCAGAGATTTTTTTTTTTTTTTTTTTGTTAGTACCATTGAAGTTTCCTCATATGCAGTCTTGCATATGGAATTAGGAGAATGCACGAGGCCATGAACCCTAGGGATTGCAGTATTTTTTTTGCAGATAGCTGGGTTTGGCCAGTAGTTTGAAGTAATTTGTCAAACCTGCTTTTCTGGAGTCAGGAATGCCATCTGGGAAGTTGTGTTCAAGCTTGCTCCCAAGAATACAATTTCTTGGCTGAGTACCAGATGTGATTTCTTTTTGTTGACTGTACACCCCAGAGAAGTTAGGAGTCTCTTTACAAATGTCAGGTGCTGAAGTAGCAATTCCTGACTATCCGCCTGAATCAGGCAATCTTCCAAGTATGGGTAAATTTGAATGTTTCTCTGCCTGCAGTATGTAATGGCTAGAGCCAGACACTTTGTGAATACCCTGGGCGCGGTAGATAAGCCAAAAGGAAGTGCAGAGAACTGATGGGGCATACAGCCTGCCATGAAACGTACACATTTCCTGCAAAATTCCCTTATGGAGATGTGCAGGTAAGCTTTTAAGTCTAGAGTGACCAGCCAGGAGTCCTTGGCTAGCATTGGCAGCACATGCTGGAGTGTAAGCATTCTGAACTTTGGTACCACCAGGAAGGTGTTGAGAATTGACAGATCCAGGATAGGGCGCCAAGAGTTTTCTTTTCTGGGCACCAGAAACAGTCTGGAGTAGAAACCCTGTCCCCTTTGCTCTGATGGAACAGGTTGAATAGTCCTGATACGGAAGAGTGTACTTGCTTTTGGGCCTCTGCCCACTGGTTTGGGGGAAGGTCTGTCAATCTGCTTGGGGTTAGCAGTGAATGGAAGTAGAATCTGTATCCCTGGGATACAAAGTTTAAGACCCAACGGTCATGGGTAATGCAGTCCCAGTTTTTTGCATGCAGGGAGAGTTTTCCTCCTAGGGGTGCAAGTGCTTGGGCACGGCTGGGAAGAATGCAGAAGTAATTGCAACCATTTTCCGTAAGAGAGGGTGGCTTACCACTCCCTGTTTTTGAGGTGGGAGCACTCCATTGTTTGGATCTGTGCATACCCTGACAGTAGTCTTTGGGGTCTCTTGCCCCTGGGTTTGGACTGAAGGCCTTGGAGGGGCTGGAAAGGACCAGTTCTTCAAAGGCCAATGTCAACTGAATCTAGGTGGCTGTACCTGTAAGAAATCTTAACCGTTTGTATAGATTTAGCTTTTTCCTCCGTCTTTTGAAGAACTTCTGCTTTTGTGCCAAACATTCTTGATTTAATGGTGCATCTAGTAATTGTGCTTTGACATGGTCTGGCAAGATTTGTTCCTTCAGCCAAACTTGCCTTCTCAGGAGAGACCCAGTGACAACAGCCCTGCAAGATGCTTCCAAGGCATCAAAACACACTGCAAGGTATATGTTTACCAACTTGGTTAGCCGAATGCATTAACTCTTATAAATCCTTATTTTCTGGACAATCAGGAATCAACATTTGTTCTTTAATTAGTCCCATAATATGCTGCTGGTACTTAAACATGTAAAACTGGCAATTTAAAGCCCTTATGGCAAAAGTTGCAGAGGTATATACCTTCTTACTCAGTCTCAAGCCCTAGAATCCCTGTCCGAAGAGGTAGTGTTTTTGGCTGTAGTGGCCTTAATACTTTTAGGTCCCTAGGAAATGGTCTCTGGATCCAAAGTAGGATTTTGAAAGAAATGTGAGAGAGTCAGGTACTCTGTAGTACCTGTCAGGCTTTCTAGGAGCTGGAGGTAAAGTATCAGGGGTTAAGACTTTATTCCATGAAGGCATCTACAATATCCAGGACAGACGGTATAGCTAGAGGCATGTGCTGAGGCAAGTCTAAAAATTCCCCAGAGTATTTTTTGACTGAGAGGGCAGTCCTGGCATTCCCAGTGGAAATACTCTCAGGGTATGCAAGGTTTCACCAAAAGAAAAGTCCTCTGGAGAGGAGGCAGAAGGAAAGGAATCCTCTGCATCTGAATCCTCATAGGTGGATAAGGGTATGTCCTGGTAATCAGAGGGGTCAGAGACATTGGACTCATGGTCTGTAGAATCAGAAGGAAAATCAATTGTCTTTTAGAAGGGGAAGGCTGGCCTCCCCTAATTAAAGTAATAAGGTTGTCAGCCATTCTAAGCATTTATTTCTGAGGCATGGGAGCTTGAGAAGGCACTTTGGTAGTCTGTTTCCTACGCGTAGTGCGAAGTCTGGGCCTAAGAAATTCGGTAGTTTTAGTCAAAAATGTAGTCTGTTTAATACGAACATCAGAAGGCCTGAATACACCCTCAGAAACCGGTGCATCCACAGCGGCTCTGGACCCATCCAAAGTAGACATCTGCAGGTTCCAGAGTCCGAATGGGTCTCAGTAGAGGCCTGCGTATCTGTAGAAGCTGGTATCAGGGGCTGCGAAAGAGCCTCACTTGAGTAAAGACGGACTGGCGACTAGCTTAACGGAAGCGTTGACAGTTTTGGACCTATGCAGTCCATCTTTAACCTTATGTTTTTTCGGAAGATCGGAAGTCTGATGGCTTAACGAAGCCATTGTGGAAAACAGAATGAGCACGAAAATTTAGCGACAAAGACAGCCCGACGACAAATAGTTCAGGTGTTGGACAAGGCACAAAACCGACAGCGAGGAACATCGTGGTCTGGGCCTAAACAGGTGACACAGTAAGAATGAAAATCTGAGGTATTTGCTTTCCACAGGCAAGACAACTGTCAATTTTTACTGACATCTGTTAGAGAAAAAAAAAAAAGATCCCCAACGGGGTACTTCTCTTTAGAAGAATTCAGGTTTGAAACTCAAAAAATGAAAATTTCAGGTAGCGGCGGACACTTGCAAACTGCTTTGGTCTCCAGCGCAGCAAGAAAAGCTGATGTAAATGGCATCGGCTGCATGTTTTATACACCTGACGTCATGGAAGAGGCAACAGCATCCGACGCAGAAATCCCAAGACTCTGGTATTCTGGCCAGCCGAGCTACCTGCAGGCAGATAACCTCAAGTGTGATGACTGCAACAGTGAAACACAAAGAAAAAGAAGTTATGTACCTACCATAACGTTCCATGTCTTCATCTCACCTTCTTTCTTGCTTGTTAGGATTGGAGCCGACCCTCGGCTCCGACTCAGCCATCTTCTATTGCTCGAGAGCTGTTTACTGGCTCAAGGCTACCCCTTATTCCATGACGCCTAGAGCTAGCTACCCAGATCTCGTTTGTAATAGCCAACCCAAGACATATCAAGAATAATCTGACCAAACTAACAGGTTGGGCATATCTGTTATACTCTAAATCAGCAGAGGAAGCAAATCAGAAAATACTCACCTGGTGAAATCTAAATTCCTCTCAGTCCAGTAGGACAGGGGGATGGAGGAGGGACGCAAGAAAGAAGGCGAGATGAAGACAACTAACATGGAACATTATGGTAGGTACATAACTTCATGTTAAGCTGTCTATCTCCTTCGTTTCTTGCTTGCTGGGACAGCGTCCCTAGCACCTATGACCCTGGGTGGCTCATTGAAACAGACTTCAGAACAGTGGAACCAAAGTTAGCTCTATTCCTGGAGGTCATATCTAACTTGTAATGAGAAATAAAGGTATGAGGATTTGCCCATGTGGCTGCGGCACAGAGTCCATGGGTAACCTAGATTGGAAGGCTACAGAAGTAGCTAAAGCCCTAGTAGAATGTCCTATCGGTTTGGCAGCCAATTCTTTGTTTCTTAGTTGATAAATGAAGGCGATAACGTGAGACAACCACCTAGACAGGGTCACTTTGGAAACTGGGAGACCTTGTTTACCCCTAGCATAGGAAAGGAGGAGTTGGTCCGACTTCCTTATACCCTTAGTTCTGTGCAGGTAAAAACACAATTGTCTATGTACAACCAAGAGGTGTAACTTGTATTCTGCCTTGTTAGTGTAGTTAGGAAAGAACACTGGAAGGTCTATGGATTGGTTTAGATTATTTTCTGAACACACTTTAGAAAGGACGGATTAGTTCACAGTGCTACCCTATTCCTTGTGAAAAACTAAGTATGGAGAACGAAAGCTTAGTGCTTGAAGTTCCGATACACGTTTGGCTGAATGAATAGCTACCAGAAAGAGTTTACAAGATAGAAACTTAAGGGAGCATGAAGCCGCAGGTTCAAAAGGGGGCATAATCAAGGAGGTTAATACCAAATTAAGGTCCCAAGGAGGAGGGGGATCTCTCACTGGGGGGCCTAAGGAGAGTAGTCCCTCTAAGAAAGGCTTTACACAGCTTATGAGACATTTAGATTAGCAAAGCCAACATGATAGTTAGAAATGGCCGCTAGTTGAACCTTAATTGTGGTAGAAGCGGACCCAGAGTGAAAAAGCTCAGTTAGAAATTCTAAGATCTCATGAACTGGGGCTGAACAGTGATCTATGTTCCTAGCCTCTGCCCAATAAGAGAAACGTTTCCATTTACTAGCACACGTTTTCCTAGTAGCTGATTTGTGAGAGGATACAATATCACGCACAGCTGGGGAAATGCTGGGAAGCCTGGCTAGAGTTGCAATTAGCTCAACCAAGCTGTGAGCTGGAGGGTCTGGAGGGAGCGAATCAGCTCTCCTGATTGATGAATCAGCAGGTCTGGAATAGGATCCAGGGCTGCTCGAGGAGAACGGTGCAGGAACGGAAACCAAATCTGTCGAGGCCAGTAAGGAGCAATGAGGATCATTTTGCAACCCAACAAAGTGGCTTTATGTATGAGTTTGGGTTTAAGAGGAAAGGGCGGGAAGGCATAAAGAAGGCATAAAGAAGTCAGAGGCCAATCGTGGACTAGAGCATCTCTGGGAGGATTACCAGGAAGCAGTAGAAGGGAGAAATAGTTGCTGCATTTGGTGTTGAAGGGGGTTGCAAACAGATTGCAGCAAGGCTGTCCCCATTTGCGGAAGATGAGATCTGAAACTACCTGATTCAGAGACCACTTGTGAGGCATGAGGATAGCTCTGCTGAGCCTGTCCGCTATGACGTTGGATTTCCCAGGGATGTGCGTTGCAATCAGAAATCGTTGGGAGGAAAATCGCCCACTGCCAGAGTCGGAGTGCTTCTCAACATAGGGGGTAGAACCTGGTTCCGCCCTGCTTGTTGATGTACCACACTACTGACATGTTGTCCATTTGAATTGCAATTGTCCCAGGAGGGAGTGAGCTCTGAAGTGCTTGCAACGCTAGAAGCACGGCTCTCATCTCCAAGACATTTATGTGCAGATGGTACTCGTGAGGTTGCCATGTGCCTTGGACTGTCCTGCCCTGATAATACCCCCCCACCCCAGTGAGGCGTCCATGGTCGCTGCGGCAACTGGAGGGGGTAGGATGAATGGTCTGCCCAGAGACACTGGCAGGGAGACCATCCACCAGGAAAGTTGTGTTTTGCAAGTTTCTGTAATTATAATCATGTGGGACATGGGGAGTTGTTGAAAGGACAACTGTGTGAATAGAAGTCACTGCAGGATTCTCATGTGAAAGCGGGCTAGAGGTATCAGAATTGCTGCGGCCATAGAACCCAGAATTTGAAGGACCAACCGGGCTTGTACCTTTTTGCACTGCATGAGGATATGAACTTGCTGCCGAATTGTGGCCACCCTGTCCGGCGGTAGTCTTGCGGACATGCTTCTTGTATCTAGATCTGCTCCTATATAGGTAATAGATTGACAGGGCAACAAGGCAGATTTTTTGAAATTTATGGTAATGCCTAACTGGGCACAGATTGCAATTGTATAGTCCCTGACTTGAAGACGTTGATGCCTGGTAGTAGCAGTAAGGAGCCAGTCATCCAGATAAGGAAAAGTACAGTTTTGTACCTACCATAAATGTAGATGTCCGAGAGGAATGCATCTGCAGTCTTTACAAATGGGTTGTCCTGTCATCAGGCAGCCCTACGGTCGGCCGGATTCCAAAGTCTGGGTCTGGCTTCGGCTGGTGTCGCACTTCACCCGTCATTGCGGCAGTTTTTCGGGTATAAAGGCATCAACCGACGCCATTTTCCTCAGTGTTTCTTGCCCCAGATGCCCTCTTGGATGGCTAAATTTGGATAAATGCCAAAGTTTCCAAATAGTAGAGAGCAAACACATAAAAAGCATGTATGTACATATATACAAACAAATACACCATAATAGATCCCCCCCAAGCTAGATGAAGATTGGCAAATACCCTAGGAGTACCTCAGAGGGGAAGGAGGGTGGGTAATCCTGACTGCAGATGCATTCCTCTCGGACATCTACATTTATGGTAGGTACAAAACTGTACTATGTCCTTCAAGGATGCATCTGCAGTCTTTACAAATGGGTAGAATACCATAGCTAAACTAGGGGAGGAGGAAATGAGGAGAGATTATGGTGTAGTTAGGATCCCTTGCAAAACAGCAGTGGCAAAACCAGCACGGGATCTAGAGTATAGAGGTAAGTTATAATGCTTGGCAAATGTATGCACGGAGGTCCAAGTAGCAGCCTCTATAATGTCCTTGGTAGCCACTCCTCGTAAGAAAGCTGTGGTGGTGGCTGTAGCCCTTGTGGAATGAGGCCTGATGTTCTCTGGAGTTTTCTTTCCATGGTAGGAGTAACAAAATCTAATGCAATTTCCTATCCATTTGGAGATTGTCTGTTTAGAAATTGGATTTCCTTCCTTTCCTGTTGCATATGCTACCAGAAGCTGGTCAGTTTTTCTATTGTTTTTTGTCCTGTCCAGGTAGTAGCGTAATTGTCTGTGTACATCCAAGGTATGTAAGAGCCTTTCTCCCCTGTTCTGTGGGTTGGGGAAGAATGTAGGAAGGTGGACAGCCTGATTTAAAGACACTCTGGATACCACCTTAGGCATAAATGTAGGATTTGTTCTCATGGACGCACTACCTTGATGGAAGATTAGGAAGGGTTGCACTGCCATTAATGCCTGTAGTTCAGAGACCCTTCTTGCTGAAGTTATTGCCAGCAGGAAAGCAGTCTTCCAGGATAAGTATTGTAATTCTGCTGTTGCTGCTGGTTCGAAAGGAGGAAGAGTCAGTTTTTCTAACACAAAGTTCAAGTCCCATGCTGGCAATGGAGGTTTCCTGGGAGGTTTCACATTTTTAATTCCTCTCAGAAACTGTCTGAGCAGAGGATGCGAGAAGACAGGAGGATCCAAGCTGTACTCTGCTGAAATAGCTGATGCATGTATCTTGATGGAAGAGTAGGACAGGCCTGAATGGAAGAGCTCCGCCAAATACTCCAGGATGTTGGCTATGTTCACCAGTGTCACCTCTTGCCGTTTTGCAGTACTCCAGATGAGATATCTTTTCCATTTTGCTGCATAATTCTTTCTTGTTGAAGGTCTACGAGCCTCCAGGATTATGTCTTTAACCCTTTGGGATAAATTTGGGTTAATTGCTGTTATGTAATGTTCCAGGCAGTTAGCTGCAGAGTTTTTAGGTTTGGATGCAGGATGTTGTAGTTGTTCTGTGTTAGCAGTAATGGGATCAGGGGCAGTGTCCATATTTGTTCCCGGGACATGCTCCGCAGCAGTGGATACCAATGTTGTCTTGGCCAGTCTGGGGCTATCAGAATGATCCCCGGACGTTCCTCTTTGATTTTCAGAAGCACCTTGTGCATCAAAGGAAGTGGAGGGAAGGCGACTGCTGTCAGGCTTTTCCAACTGAAAGATAGGAGTCCACCTTCCAAGCAAGTGGGTGGTAAGTCCTTGTGCAGAATTTCTTCAACTGATGATTGAATGGGGATGCAAACAAGTCTATTTGTGGTAATCCCCATTCTCTTGTGATGGTTTTGAAGATGTCCGGATGCAGCATCCATTCGTGGGCATCTGTTGTAGTTCTGCTTAATATGTCTGCTAGAATGTTTTCCTTCCTGGTACATAAATTGCCTGTAACTGAATGTTGTAGCTCAGAGCCACATCCCATAGGTCCAGTGCCAGCCGGCATAGAGGGTATGAGTGTGTGCCTCCCTGTTTGTTGATGTACCACATAACTGTGGTGTTGTCTGTCCTTATCATCAACTGGCCTTCTTGGAGAAATGGTCTGAATGCCTGGATTGCCAATTTCACTGCCATCATTTCTTTTAGATTTATGTGCAGATGTAGCTGGTCTTGAGTCCATAGGCCTTGAATGCACTTGTCCATCATGTGTGCCCCCAACCGAGGTCTGAGGCATCTGTTGTGATGGTTTGTCTTGGTTGACTTTTGCAGAAGGGTAATCCTGTGTTTGATTGGCAGGCCTGAGCCCACCATAGGAACTCTTGCTTCAGGCATGGGATCATTGGAATTTTGGTTTCTAGGCTGTGCTGGTGCTGGGACCACAAATTCTTTAGGTACCACTGCAGCTTTCTCATATGCAGCCTGGCATGAGGGACCAGTATTATGCAGGATGCCATGAAGCCTAGAGCTTGTAGCACTTTTCTTGCAGTTAAATGGTTCTGCTTTGTTAATGCCAAGAAGTAGAGAGGAAGTTGCTCTTTCTTTTCTGTAGTTAGAAATGCCATTTGTTTTGATGTGTCCAGTTCTGCACCCAGAAAGGTTATTCTTTGGGATGGAATCAGCCTTGACTTTTTTGTATTGACTGTATATCCCAGGACTCGCAGCAGGTAGATGACTCTTTGTAAGTCTTCTGATAGTTTGTTTTTGTTGTCCGCTTGTATCAGGCAGTCGTCCAGGTAGGGATAGATTTGAATCCCCTGAAGTCTGCAATGAGCGATTACTGATGCCAGGCATTTCGTGAACACTCTGGGCGCAGTAGATAAGCCAAAGGGCAATGCTGAGAATTGATAATGCTCTGATCCTGCAAGAAATCTGAGGTATCTTCTGCAAATTGGTCTTATGGGGACGTGCAGGTATGCCTCCTTGAGATCTAGAGTTACCAGCCAAGACTCCTTGCCCAGCATGGGAAGAAGCTGCTGTAGGGTCAGCATTTTGAATTTTGGAACAATGAGGAATGTGTTTAAAGCGGACAGATCTAGAATAGGCCTCCATTTGTTTTCTTTTCTTGGTACCAGGAAGAGTCTGGAGTAAAATCCCTTTCCTTGCTCCATAGATGGTACCTTCTCCACAGCTCTCATTTCTAATAATTGAGATATTTGTTTTAGAGCTTCTGTCCTTTGAGTAGGTGGTAGATTCGGCATTCCTCTCTTTCCTGGTAGAGTATGGAAGTGGAATCGGTAACCTTGGTCTATAGTTTGCAAAATCCATTTTTCTCTTGTAATGCAGTGCCAGTTTTTGGAAAATAAGGTTAGCTTTCCGCCTAAAGGTGCTTCTAGCTGTTCCCTGGTAGGCGGTGCCACCGCCAAGTCACTGTGATTGAGTTGTTGTAGTGGTGGTGGCTGTATCCGTGCCTCGTTGGTTGTTACCCTGCCACTGGCGACCCCTGTAGGCACCCCTGGATTGGTTTCTGCCTCTAGAGCGCCTATTCCTGCCTCTTTGTGCCTTAGAGGAGTCTGGAAAGGACCAATTCTTCGAAGGCCAGTTCCGGCTAAACCTTGGAGGTTGAACTTGCAAGAAATCTTTCACTGTTTGCACAGATTTTGCTTTCTCTTCCATCTTTAGTACCTGCTGTGCAGGAGAACCAAATAAATTGACCTTGTCCATAGGTGCATCCAAAAGCTTAGATTTGACATGGTCTGGTAATGCCTGTCCTTTCAACCATGCATGCCTCCTGATAACTGTGCCAGTCATGGCTGATCTAAAGGAAGCCTCCAGTGCATCATAGCCACATTTTAAAGAATGGTTACTAACCTGCTGTATGTTATGTACCATTTCTTGAACATACTTTTTATCTAAAGATTCTTCAGAGGACAGCTTTTTAGTCAACTGGTCAAGCATAAACTCTTGATATTGAATCATATGAAATTGGCAGTTCAAAGCTCTAGCTGACAAAGTAGCAGAGGTGTAAACTTTTTTACCCCATCTCTCTAAGGACCTGGATTCCCTTTCAGAGGGGAGGGGGTTTTTAGAGGAAGTAGCTGCTACAGCTTTTGGACCCTGGGAGATAGTCTCTGGATCTGCAAAAGGAGCCTTATATAAGTGGTGATGAGTGTCCGGGACCCTGTAGTACCTATCGGGCTTAGCAGGAGCCGGAGGTAAAGTATCAGGAGCAGTGCAAGCATCATTAAATGCATCAACAACAGAAAGAACTGGAGGTATAGCTAAAGGCCTATGCTGTGGCAAATGTAGAAAGGTCCTAAGCCTTTTTCTAGAGTGAGAAATCTTGGCCCTGCCACTGAAATTGTTCCCTCATAGCATGCAAAGTTTCCCCAAAGGAAAATTCCTCAGGAGGAGAGGCTGAAGGGATGGACTCCTCAGCATCAGAGTCTTCGTAAGGAGAATAAGAAGCCTCAGGAGGGTCTGTATGTTCTGAGTCATCAGAGGAATCATCTGCGGATACTGGCTCAGGGGGCTCTGCTCTAGGCCTCTTTTCTGGAGGAGGGAGAGAGACCCTATCTGGATGAGGCTGGGCTCCACGAATTAAAGATATGAGATCCTCAGCCAAAGAAAGCATATGGGAACTGGTGCTGGGCCTGTGAGAGGGGGGCTTAGCAGGCACAGGTTTTGATGCTTTGGCTACTTTAGCCCTGGCAAAGGCCTTAATAGACATAGCTGGAGGAGGCCTAGCAGCTCCACGTGCAGGGGTAGAAATATCCAGGGGGATGGTGTCTGATAAATCCTGTGAAACCGCAACAGAAGGTTGGATTTCAGAAGCCGTTTCTACCAGGTTAGAAGAGGCCTCGGTAGAAGGCAAGTTATCGGCTGAAGAAAGAACCGCTTGCTCGGCTTCGGCCGAAACCGAGACACTCGTGGTTTGCATAACCGCGGTTTCGGCCGAAACCGCGGACCACGAGTGTCGGTCCTTTTCTCTGCGTTTCTTGGTTATTTGCGTAGTCGGAGGATCCGACGGCATAATGTAGGCAAAATCGGAGCCAAAAATCTGTTCAGCAAAGTCCGATCGACGTCTAAGCGTCCGCCGGTTAAAAGAAGCACAGGCTAGACAAGATGCTACGTCGTGGTCTGGGCCTAAACAATGTATGCAATAGGAGTGGAAATCTTTATGAGGTATTTGTTTCCCACAAGATAAACAGTTATTAAGTTTCACTGACATCGGCTGAGGCAAGAAAGAGTCCCCAACGGGGTACATAGCTTTATAGAAGTCTTCTAAGTAGTATTCGGTAGTAGTAATCTCTGGATCTGACCGACCGGCACTTGCGAACAGCTTCTGCTTCGGGCGCCACGCGGCAAGAAAGACAGAGGAAAATGGCGTCGGCTGATGCCTTTATACCCGAAAAACTGCTGCAATGACGTCGGGTGAAGTGCGACACCAGCCGAAGCCAGACCCAGACTTTGGAATCCGGCCGACCGAAGGGCTGCCTGACGACAGGACAACCCATTTGTAAAGACTGCAGATGCATCCTTGAAGGACATCACCTGGAATCCTTGACGTCTAAGGTGAGCCATGACCACTGCCATAACATTTGGTGAACACCCTGGGGGCTGTGGTGAGACCAAAGGGCAGAGCTCTGAACTGATGATGGCTGGCTCCCAGCCGGAAGAGATGGAATCTCCTGGAGCGCCTGTTCATCTTGATGTGGTAGTACGCATCCTGGAGATTTATTGAGCACATCCAATTGTCCTGACCCAAAAAGGGTAGAATGGACCAAGCATGACCATCTGACAACATTGTTCTTTGAACAGACTTTCGTCTGCTGAGATCTAAAATTGGTCTCCAGTCCCTTGTCTTTTTTGGTAGCAAAAAGAACCTTGAGTAAGTTCCGGATCCGAGCTGGTCTGCCGGGACTTCCTGGATGACTCTTTTCTAGCAGTCTTGAAATTTCTACGACTGCATGGGCCCTCAGATTGGGTGGAACATCTGGGGGGGGGGGGGGGATTTGTTTGACAATAAGGGAGATTGGAAGAAGGGAATTGTGGCCACCGGATATGATAGATTGTACGCATTTGTCTCGCGTAATGTCTTGCCAGGCTTTTGGGTACAGTGAAAGTCTTCCCCCGACTGCCTCCAGAGGCGGGCAGTCGGGCAACCCTTCAGGGGTGCTGGAAGGGCTAGTCAGAGAACGACTCTCTGCTGCCCTGGTTCTGCGGACCCCCTCTGCCTCGAGGGCGGCGTCTGTTATTCCCTCCTCTGCCCCTAGAGGATAAAAAATCACTACGTGTATCAGGCGAGACTCCCGGGGATTTCCAAAACCACATTTTTCCACTCTTCTGACCTTTGGAATACGTCTGGAAGGAGTGGAAAAAGTACAGTTTTGTACCTACCATAAATGTAGATGTTCGAAGATCCACATTGCTGCAGTCCTTGCACTTGGGTAGTCCGCTGTCCTCGGTCGGCCCGAATATCAAAGTATAAGGCTGACGTCGGTCAAGGCGCATTTGACTGACATCAGGACGTCAGGGTACAAATGCGCATGACAGACGTCATATCCTCAGTCTTTTCTTGCCCCAGATGTCAGAAGACCCTAAAAATAAAGGTCAAAACCAAAAGACAGCAAGACAAACAACCAAGCACCCTTGCCCTAATTATATGTACAAAATATACACTATATACACAATATTTACAACTCAACCCACACAACCACCTCTAACTACAGAGGGGAAGGAGGGAGGGTAAATTGGACTGCAGCAATGTGGATCTTCGAACATCTACATTTATGATAGGTACAAAACTGTACTATGTTCTTCATCTCACATTGCTGCAGTCCTTACACTTGAGTAGAATCCCAAAGCAGAGGTATGGGAGGATGGCCAAACTATAAGGAAGCAGGAGCTGCCAAAATGCCCTGCAAAACAGCAGTGGCAAAACCAGCCCTGGATTTAGAGTAAAGTGGCAGGTGATAATGCCTAGAGAGAGTATGCACTGAACTCCAAGTAGCTGCCTCCAAAATATCCTTGGTTGCCACCCCCCTCAAAAAAGCTGTCGAAGTGGCAGTAGCTCTAGTGGAATGAGGCCTAATCCCAGCTGGAATCTCCTTGCCATGATGGGAATAACAGAAAGCAATGCAAAACCCAATCCACTTAGAAATAGTTTGTTTTGACACAGGCTTGCCCTGAGAACTCAAAGCAAAAGACACAAATAACTGCTGAGACTGCCTGAACCCTTTAGTTCTGTCCAAATAATATCGCAACTGCCTGTGTACATCTAAAGTGTGCAAAATCTTTTCCCCTTTATTTTGGGGATTTGCATAAAAAGTAGGCAAATGAATAGTTTGGTTTAAAGCCACACTAGAAACCACCTTAGGCATAAAGGAAGGATTAGTAATAAAGATACCCTATCCTTATGGAAAATCAAGAAAGGCCCAACCGCCATAAGGGCCTGCAATTCAGAAACCCTTCTTGCAGAGGTAATGGCCAACAAAAGCAGTCTTCCATGATAAATATTTCAACTCAGAAGTAGCTGCAGGCTCAAAAGGTTGTAGAGTGAGTTTCTCCAACACAAAATTGAGATCCCAAGCAGGAGTAGGAGCTCTTCGTGGGGTCTTATATTCTTTGCCCCTCTAAGAAATTGCTTGAACAAAGGATGAGAAAACAATGGTGGGTCACAATCATAGTGAGCCGAAATTGCTGCAGCATGAACCTTAATAGAAGAGAAAGACAAACCTTTGTCCAGTAACTCAGTAAGATATTGAAGAGCCACACTCAAATTAGGCTCAAACATCAAAATCTTTTGCTGCACTCCAAAATAAAAATCTCTTCCATTTATCTGCGTACACTTTCCTTGTACTAGGCCTTCTAGCTTCCAAAATTACATTCAAAACTTGCTGAGGAAGTGGAGGCCCACAATGATTCAAAACAGAATATGCCAGGCTGTTAGGTGCAGAGAGTGAAGCTTGACATTGAGCAAATGGCTGTCGTCCTGTGACAACAGGTGTGGAATCGAAGGCAAAGGCCATGGAGGCTTCCGTACCAGACTTCTCAGTAATGGGTACCAGTGCTGTCGAGGCCAATCTGGAGCTATTAAAATCATCCTTGGCTTGTCCTGTCTGACCTTTAGAAGTACCTTTGGGAGGAGAGGCAGAGGTGGAAAGGCATACACATGAAGATTGCTCCAGTTGAAAGAAAGAGCATCCACTCTCCAAGCTGTGGGATGAAACCTTTTTGTGCAAAACTTTGGCAGCTGATGGTTTAGTGGAGAAGCGAACAGATCTATGTCTGGAGTTCCCCATGACACTGTCAATTTCTGAAATACATGAGGATCCAATTTCCACTCGTGGGGATCCATAATTCGACTGCTCAACACATCTGCTAAGGAGTTCTGTGCTCCTGGCAGAAACCTTGCCTGAAGATTGAGCTGTAAACTGAGAGCAGTCTCCCACAAAATCATTGCTTGCCTGCATAGAGGATAAGAATCGTTCCCCTTGCTTGTTGATGTACCACATGACAGTTGTGTTGTCTGTTAGAATCAACACCTGCCCTGGAAGAAGTAAATCCTTGAAAGCTATTAATGCAAACTGGACTGCTAACATCTCCTTCAGGTTGATATGTAGATGTTGTAGTCTGGCAGGCCACTTGTCTTGTATCCACTTTCCATTTAGATGAGCTCCCCAAGCTTTGTCTGAGGCATCTGTCGTTAAAATCTGACTCGCCTCTGGCGGGTCACAGAGAGTCCCTTGTTTAGGTGACATTCCTGAGCCCACCACAAAATTCCTTTTGAATGCAAGGTATTATTTGAATGACAGTGTCCAGATCCTGGCAGTGCTGTGTCCATACATTTTGAGATACCATTGCAGCTTCCTCATATGCAGTTTGGCATTGGGAAGCACCAGAATACAAGATGCCATGAACCCTAAGGCTTGAAGGACTGTCCTTGCAGTCAGCCCGGACTGATGAGATAGTTGATGGAAGTAAAGGGAAAGACTCTTTTGTTTGTCCGGGGTTAAAAAGGCCATCTGGGATGCTGTATTCAGTCTCACACCCAGAAAGCACATGTCCTGAGAGGGTACTAGACTGGACTTTATTTCGTTCACAGAATACCCCAGGCATCTTAGCACTGCTATCACATATTCCAAATGATGAAGAAGCTCTTCCCCTTCCTTGAGCCAGAATCAGGCAGTCGTCCAAATAAGGATAGATCTGTATTCCTTTGAGCCTGAAGAAAGCTATTACTGGAGCCAGAACTTTCGTGAACACTCTGGGCGCAGTAGATAAGCCAAAGGGCAATGCAGAGAACTGATAGTGAGAAGTCCCAGCTCGAAAACGCAGATACTTCCTGCAACTTAGTCTGATAGGAACATGAAGGTAAGCCTCCTTGAGATCCAAAGTTACCATCCAATGATCTTTGCCCAGCAGAGGTAAAAGCTGCTGTAACGTCAACATTTTGAACTTGGGAATGTCCAGATAAGTGTTGAGGATAGATAAGTCCAAAATTGGTCTCCATGTGTTCCCTTTCTTTGGTACTAGGAACAGGCGAGAATAAAATCCTAGGCCCACTTCTGGCATAGGGACCGGCTGTATGGCCCCTATTTGGAGTAACAGAGAAATTTGCTTGTGAGCCTCTATTCTTTGTTGAGGAGGAACGTCTGGCATGCCTTTGAAAGGAGGCAAGGTATGGAAATAAAACCTGTAACCGTGGTGTATGATATCCAATACCCATCTGTCTTGGGTAATTAAACTCCAATTTTCTTTGAAAAGTGCCAACCTTCCTCCCAAAGGTGCTGCCAGGCGAAGGCTCTGGCAGCTGAAAAGGTAGGTCATTGGGTCTGTTTACGAAAGGACTGACCCCTGCCCTCACCCGAAGACTGTGCAGGAGAACTCCCTGTTCTAGGCCTGAAAGAGCCCTGACCTCTGCCCCTACCACGTCTAGATCTACCCCTAGACTGGGAATCATAAGAAGGATACGTCCACCCCTTAGTAGGCCAATTTCTACTAAACTTTGGAGGCTGGACCTGCAAAAAATCTTTAACAGTCTGCATAGACTTAGCATTGTCTTCCATTTTCTTTAAAACTGCCTCAACAGGAGAACCAAACAACACGTCAGATTGTAAAGGAGCATCTAAAATCCTTGTTTTAACATGGTCAGATAAATTTTGATCCCTCAGCCAGGCGTGCCTGCGAAGAACTGACCCAGTGGCAGCCACCCTAGACGAGGCCTGTACAGCATCAAAACCACATTGCAAAGAATGCTTACCCACCTGTTCAGAAACATGTACTAAATCTTGCAACTCTTTACAATCAATACCTTCTGCCAGAGCATCAACCTTAGACTTCAATTGTGAAAGGAGATAGTTTTGGTATTTCAACACGTGAAACTGGCAATTCAAAGCCCTCATAGCAAGAGTGGAAGAAGTATAAACTTTCTTTCCCCATCTATCCAAGGCCCTGGCCTCTTTGTCTGCAGGAACCGGATTCTTTACAACAGAAGCCTTAACACCTTTAGGCCCCTGGCTAACAGTTTCTGGGTCTGCCCTAGGACTCTTAAAAAGATACTTATGAGCTTCAGGCACCCTGTAATATCTATCCGGTTTAACAGGAGCAGGAGGCAAAGAATCAGGATTAAGAGAAGCCTCTGTAAAAACATCTTCCACTACATCCAAAACAGGAGGTATAGCCAAAGGCCTATGCTGGGGTAAAACAAAATTCCCTAAGCCTTTTCCTGGAATCAGAGAAGTCCTGACCTTCCCACTTAAAATGCTCCCTCATGGAATGAAGAGTTTCTGAAAAAGAAAAATCCTCAGGAGGAGAAGCAGAAGGAGTAGAATCATCCACATCAGAATCAGAATAAGGAGAGTACTCCTGCAAGTCTTCAGCCGAAGACTCAAACATCTGAAGCCTGCTCAAAACTCCCTAGCTCAGGCTCCACCCTAGGTCTCTTATCAGGAGGGGGCATAGAACCCCTAATCAAAGTAATCAAATCTTCCGCCATTTTAAGCATATGCTTCTTGGGCACAGTTCCTGAAGAACTAGGGGTAACACCAACTGAAGCTAAACCTGGCCTGCCCCTGGGAGAAGCCTTGGGAACAGAAGGAGAGGGCCTAACCACCCTAGGCAGGGAGGGGAGTATAGTAACCTGAGAAGCCCCATCAGCCTGGCCTGCCTCCTGAGAGGCCACATCCTGCAATAACAAAGTCTCTCCCTGGGATCCCAAAGAAACCTCCGGTGGAACCACCGGCTCCACAGACACCTCTAAAGAACCGGCGTCCGGTACTGACGGTTCCTCTAGCCTAGGTTTAACAGCTTTGTCCTTGCGCTTCTTCGAAGAAGCGGCGGAGCATCCGACGGCATTTTATAATTGCACCGCTTCCGAAGACTAACCTGGCACAATCTAATCTTCTCTTAATAGTGCGCTTATTGAATCTAGCACAAGAGCGACACCCAACAACGCCGTGCTCGCCCTAAACAAGGAATACACAAAGTATGGTAGTCTCTATGCGGTATCTGTTTCCCACAAGAAATACAATTATTCACTTTTTCTGACATCCGGTAAACCACTGAGGCAAGAAAAAACTAAAATATTCCCCAACGGGGTACTTAGCCAACTTTGATTCAGTCTGAAACTCCGAAATCGAACAATTTCAGAATGCCAACCGGCACTTGCAACGCTGCTTCTGCATCGGACCATGCGGCAAAAAAGACTGAGGATATGACGTCGGTCATGCGCATTTGTACCCCGACGTCCTGATGTCAGTCAAATGCGCCTTGACCGACGTCAGCCTTATACTTTGATATTCGGGCCGACCGAGGACAGCGGACTACCCAAGTGTAAGGACTGCAGCAATGTGAGATGAAGAACATCCTGACTTCCACGGCAGAGAGAGTCTTGCCTTACTGTTCACACCTAGTGAGTGAGTCTTTCACCTGTGGCCCAGAGAGAAATGAACAGTCAAAGGGGGTGATAGTGAATGATTCTCTAAAGGGCTCCACAAAATTACACAACCGCATCCATACGTGTCTCCGAAGGGCCATGCCTGTGCCTGCGGCTCTACTTGCACCATCGGCTGCATAGGAAATGAGCCACACGGAGGAGTTAACCACTGAATTAAGTGTCAGCTGAGAAGCTACTTTAGCTTTAACTCCTTCAGCTGATGGATCCTGGAGGGCATCTCCAAACTCTTAAGAGATCCCTCTGAAGCCTGGTAAAATGGCACAAGTAATTCAGTGACCTCATGGAGAAAGCCGCTGAAGCAAACATTCGCTTCCCATATCGGTCCATCGTCCTAGACTCCTTGTTAGGAGGATGGACAGAGGAAGAAGTCTCCGCTAATTCCTTTTTAGTGGCTGCTGCTACCACCATGGCATCCACAGGAAAACACTTTGCAAGGAACTGTTGGTCATAGGGTGCAATAATAAACTTGCCGGGCCTACTCTGGGTTGGTTCCACTGTGTCCGGGGCTGACCAAGCCCTTCGAGCCACCAGAGAGTGGTTCAAAGGGGTGAGACACCCAGGAAATGGAAGGGCGAGAACCAAAAGCATCCAGGAATACGGATTCGTCCAGTTCCCCCTCTGCCTACATTTCTAGGACGTCCGAAAAGGAAACATCTTCAGAGGGGGATCTCGGGGACCCTTCCGATTCATCCAAATCCGTATCCGAAGTGACAGACTCAGGGGAGACCATGTGCTTCCTCTTACGAGGGGCCTCCTCCGAATGATCAGGGGAGGCATCGAAAGAGAAGGAAAGACCCAGTGGGTTGCTCTGGAGCGCTGGTTCCCCACGCTTGGGGTCTGGAGGAGGGACAGTGACACAGGTACTGCAGGGGACGGAGTCAGTGGGGTTGAACATGGTGCTGACCCATGGGCCAGTATACTCCTCATGACATCGAAGGCATCCCTGCCACGATGCAAAGAAGGATCTGGCTCAGAGGAAACCGGAATCCTCCACCGCACCGAGGGGGACAGCTCCGAAGCTAATGTAGGAGCCGAGCTCACCTGCGCCGAAGCTCCGAGAGAGAAAACTGGGGCGGACAAGGGTCCGATGCCACTCGCCCCCACAGAGCCGCCGAGGGAGTCTCTGCGCCCAGATCCCTCGACGGAAGGTAGCATAGAGGGGATCGAAGCAGATGACTGAACAGAAGGTGAAATCGTTCAGTGCCGATGGTTCCACGATTCGAACCCCAACAAACTCCGATGCCAAGCTCAGAGGAGTCTGAGGGAAGTACAGTTTTGTACCCACCATAAATGTAGATGTTAGAGTGTATACACTGCTGCAGTCATTACACTTGGGGTATCCTGCCGTCAGGCGGTTCCCCAGTCAGCCTGAGTTCCAAAGTCTTGGTCAGGCGTCGGTTGCTGTCGCCTCCTCCCTGACATCAGTGCGGCAGGGGTATATAAGATGCAGCAGACGCCATTTTCTTCAGTTTTTCTTGCCCCAGATGTCAGGAGCCCCCAAATTGATAGGCAATTCAAACTGCTAATAAAAGCATACATAAGAAAAGCAAACAACTTTCAGTTACCAGCACATACTCCCCATAGGTAGTAAAGGGTAGACCACCTAGGGACGTACCAGCAAGTAAGAGGGGAAGGAGGGAGGGTAACCTGGACTGCAGCAGTGTATATACTCGAACATCTACATTTATGGTAGGTACAAAACTGTACCATGTTTGTGTTGCACTGCTGCAGTCATTACACTTGGGTAGAATCCCGCTGAGGTAGGGTGCCTGGTTCTATAAGGCATTAGGGGTGGCTATAAGGACCTGCAGCACTGCAGAGGTGAAGCCAGCTATGGATTTAGAATATAGAGGCAGATGGTAGTGTTTGGTGAAGGTATGCACAGAAATCCATGTTGCTGCTTCCAAAATATCCTTGGTAGGTACTCCTCTGAGGTAGGCAGTTGAAGTGGCTGTTGCTCTGGTGGAGTGAGATCTAATGCTGCTAGGTACAGATTTTCCATGGTGTGTATAGCAGAAACGTATACAATGTCCTATCCATTTTGAAATAGTTTGGAAATGGCTTTTCCCTGTGCTCCTGCAGCATATGCTACCAATAATTGCTCAGATTTTGACAGCTTTGGTTTTGTCCAAGTAGAAGCGTAACTGCCTGTGAATGTCCAAGGAATGCAGTAGTCGCTCCCCTTTATTCTGTGGTTTTGGATAAAAAATTGGCAAGTGAATAGTTTGGTTTAGAGACTCACTTGATACCACCTTTGGCATAAATGTAGGATTAGTTCTTAGACACCCTGTCCTGGTGGAAAATGAGGAAAGGTTCCACTGCCATTAGTGCCTGTAATTCTGAAACTCTTCGTGCAGATGTTATTGCCAGGAGCAGAGCAGCTTTCCAAGAGATGTATTTTAATTCTGCTGTGTTAGCTGGCTCAAAAGGAGGTAAAGTTATTTTCCAGAACAAAGTTGAGGTCCCAAGTCGGAGTAGGTGCTCTACGGGGCGGTCTTATGTTTTTAGCCCCTCTGAGGTACTGTTTTAGCAAAGGATTAGAGAAAATTGGTGGATCCGTGTTGTAATGAGCAGAGATGGCAGAGGCATGGATCTTGATGGATGAAAAGGAAAGGCCTTTGTCCAGCATCTCAGTCAAATATTGTAGTATCTGAGGAATGTTTAGGACAAGAGGGTCAAGGCTGTGAGCCTGGTTCCAGGCACAGAATCTCTTCCATTTATCTGAGTAGGCTTTTCTGGTACTAGGCCTTCTGGCCTCCAGTATGACATCCATAACAGCTTTGGAGAGAGGTATTGCTTGCTTGACTAAGGAATCTTCCATGCAGCTAGGTTTAAGGTCTTCAGCTGGCTGTGGAGTATCTGATTGTTGTGTTGAGACAGCAGATGTGGGATTTGAAGCAAAATCCAGGGTGGTCCTTGGGCTAAGTTTTTAAGATTGGGTACCAGTGCTGGCGTGGCCAGTCTGGTGCAATCAGGATCATCTTTGGCTCTTCTTGCCTGGTTTTATGAGTACCTTTGGAAGGAGAGGTAGTGGTGGGAAAGCATATACTTGTAGAATTTTCCAGCTGAGGGGACAGCCACTTTCCATGCTTGTGGATGGTAACTCCTTGTGCAGAATTTCTGTAGCTGGCAGTTCAGTGGGGATGCAAACAGATCTATGTCCGGGCTCTACCATTTCTGCGTTATCATTCTGAATATTTGTGGATTCAATTCCCATTCGTGGGGATCCATGATGTTTCTGCTTAGGTCGTCTGCCAGTGTGTTTTTCTCTCCTGGCAGGAATTGTGCTTGCAGATGAATTTAATGGTTTATAGCTGTGTTCCACAAGGTCATGGCTTGTCTGCAGAAGGGGTAGGAGTGAGTGCCCCTTTACTTGTTTATGCACCACATAACTGTGGTGTTGTCTGTCTTTAGTAGTAGTTGTCCTGGATGCAGCAGGTCCTTGAAAGCTATAGGGGCATTTTGTACAGCTAGCATCTCTTTTTGATTGATGTCTGTTCTGCGGGCCACTTGCCCTGAATACATTTTCCTGCCATGTGTGCTCCCCTGGCATAATCCGATGCATCTGTTGTCAGTGTTTGCCTTGCTGTGGGTTGAGAAAAAGGCTGTCCCTTGTTGAGGTGACAAGCTTGAGCCCACCATCGAAACTCCTGTTGAAGGCAAGGAATTAGTGGTATAACTTTTTCCAAACTTTGACAATGTTGAGACCATACACTCTTTAGGTACCATTGTAGTTTCCTCATATGCAGTCTGGCATATGGAATTAGTAGTATGCAAGATGCCATGTAGCCCAAGGCATGCATAATTCTTCTTGCAGGGAGTTGGGTATTTGTTGCCATCAATTGAAAGTATTGAGTCAGTTGTCCTTGCTTGTCTGGCGTGAGATGAGCCATATGGGCCATTGTGTTCAAGCTGGCACCCAGGAATATCTCTTGTGAGGGCACTAGTTCTGATTTTTCGTTTACTGTGTACCCCAGGCAACTTAACTTTTCTACAAACGCCAGATGGTTTAGAAGAATGTCCTTGCTCTCTGCTTGAATCAGGCAGTCGTCCAGGTATGGGTAAATTTGTATTCCTTTGTCTGCAAAATGCAATTACTGGTGCCAGGCACTTTGTGAAGACCCTGGGCGCAGTAGATAAGCCAAAAGGCAGTGCAGAGAATTGATAGTACATTGAACCAGCTATGAATCTGAGGTATCTTCTGCAGTTTTGTCTGATAGGGACATGCAGGTATGCCTCCTTGAGGTCCAAGGTGACTAGCTAAGCTTGCTTGCCCAGCATGGGAAGAAGCTGCTGTAATGTCAACATTTTGAATTTCGGAACATCCAGGTAAGTGTTTAGAGAAGAAAGATCCAGAATGGGCCTCCAGGCTTTGTCTTTCCTGGGAACCAGAAAGTCTTGAGTAAAATCCTTGTCCTTGTTCCTGTAATGGTACCTTTTGAATAGCTCTCATGTCCATGAGTGCTGTAATTTGTTTTTTGAGCCTCTGCCCATTGATTTGGTGGCAGATTTGGCATTCCTTTTAACCTTGGCAGAGTGTGAAAGTGGAACCCTGTAACCTTGAGATACAATATTGAGAACCCATTTGTCTTTGGTGATCATATGCCAATTGTGATAGAAAAGTGCCAGTTTTCCTCCCAAGGGGGCTGCCAAGAGAGAACTGTTTGGCAGCTGTAGTGGGAAGTCATTGGGGCTGCTTTTTATATGGTTGGGGCCTGTCTTCCCCTTGTTTCTGGCCTGATGCTCCCCCATTGTCGAGGCCTGTAAGGACCTTGTGGTTGACCTCTACCTCTTGGACATCTGTATCTGCCCCTTTGAGGTCTGTCTGTAATTGAAAGGTCAATTCTTTGACCAATTTCTGCTAAATCGAGGAGGCTGCACCTGTAAGAAATCCTTCACTGTTTGCATAGATTTTGCCTTATCCTCCATTTTCTTTAATACCTCTTCTGCCTCAACTCCAAATACATCCTGCTGTAAAGGTGCATCCAATAATTTTGCTTTAACATGATCTGGTAACGTATGTTTTTAACCAAGCATGTCTTCTAATGACAGAGCCTGTAACTGCTGCTCTACAGGAGGCCTCTAAAGCATCAAAACCACATTGCAAAGTATATGTTTTCCCACTTGTTCAGCAGCATGCAATAAACAGTACGGTTTTGTACCTACCATAAATGTAGATGTTCGAGTGCTAATACAGCTGCAGTAATCACAGATGGGTTTTCTGCCGTCAGGCGGTCCCTCGGTCTGCCGAATTCCAAAGTCCTGGTCCGGCGTCGGCCATCGTCGCTTCCTCTTCTGACGTCAGTAAGGCCAGAGTATATAAGACACAGCCGACGCCATGTTCTTCAGTTTTTCTTGCCCCAGATGTCAGGTGCCCCCAGAAGGAAGGCAATACATAAATTAAGCTTATATGTGTATACATGCAATGCAATGTAATCCAAAATCAGTGGTTGCAAGCAAATAAACCATAGGAGGATAACCCAGTCAGGTTGTATGAAGAGGTTGTTAGGCCCCATGCCTTTACCAAGTGGGGAAGGAGGGAGGGAAACCTGTACTGCAGCTGTATTAGCACTCGAACATCTACATTTATGGTAGGTAAAAAACTGTACTATGTTCATCGTGCATACAGCTGCAGTAATCACAGATGGGTAGAGTCCCAAAGCTACGCACAGGGTGGTAGGTACTAGGAGGAACTGGGTTGAGCCAGAATGCCCTGCAAAACAGCAGTGGCAAAGCCTGCTCTTGTTCTGTCTCCAGAATATCTTTGGTAGGAACTCCTCTGAGGAAGGCTGTAGAGGTAGCTGTGGCCCTGGTGGAGTGTGATCTGATACCTGTAGGAACAGATTTCCCATGATAGGAATAACAAAACCGTATGCAGTGGCCTATCCACTTTGAAATAGTCTGCTTGGAAACTGGTTTCCCTTGAGCCCCTACAGCATAGGACACAGAGTTGTTCTGATTTCCTGAAGGACTTTGTTCTGTCCAAATAGTAACGTAGCTGCCTATGGATGTCTAAAGAATGTAGCAGCCTTTCCCCTTTGTTTTGAGGATTGGGGTAAAAGGTAAGAAGGTGTATGGCTTGATTTAAAGCTACCCTGGATACCACTTCAGGCATAAATGATGGGTTGGTACGAAGGGAAACCCTGTCCTGATGGAAAATGAGAAAGGGCTGCACCGCCATGAGGGCCTGTAGTTCCAAAACTCTACAAGCTGAAGTGATAGCCAGAAGGAAGGCAGTTTTCCAGGACAAATATTGCAAATCTGTTGAGGCAGCTGGTTCAAAAGGAGGCAATGTTAATTTTTCTAGTATGTAATTAAGATCCCAGGCTGGTATTGGTTGTTTCCTTGGTGGTCTAATATTCTTAGCCCCTCTGTGGAACTGTTGTAAGAGTGGGTGAGGAAATAAAGGAGGATCCGTGTTGTATTCTGCAGAAATGGCTGAGGCATGGATTTTTATGGAAGAAAATGAAAGTCCACTGTTCAGCAGCTCAGCTAGATACTGTAATACCCGAGGCAAGTTCAGTTTTCTAGGGTCCTGGCCTTTTTTCTCATTCCAAGAACAAAACCGCTTCCATTTTGCGGAGCAAGTTTTTCTAGTAGATGGCCTTCTGGCCTCCAAAATGACATCCTGCACCTCCTTTCAGAGTAGGGTCTGTTGTGGTGTTAAGGAATTTTCCATGCAGCGAGATTGAGTGTTTTCAGCTGACTGTGGAGAGTTTTGTAGCTGTGCTGAGTCAGCAGAAGAGGCATTAGAGGCTGGGACCAGGGAGGAGTATGTGTTAGGCTCCTCAGCAGTGGGTACCAGTGTTGCCGTGGCCAATCTGGAGCAATCAGTATCATCTTCGGTCTGCTCTTGCTTTCAAAAGTACCTTGGGCAGAAGAGGCAGAGGTGGGAATCCGTAAAAGTACAGTTTTGTACCTACCATAAATGTAGATGTTCGAAGATCCACATTGCTGCAGTCCTTACACTTGGGTAGTCCGCTGTCCTCGGTCGGCCCGAATATCAAAGTATAAGGCTGACGTCGGTCAAGGCGCATTTGACTGACATCAGGACGTCAGGGTACAAATGCGCATGACCGACGTCATATCCTCAGTCTTTTCTTGCCCCAGATGTCAGAAGACCCTAAAAATAAAGGTCAAAACCAAAAGACAGCAAACAACCAACCAACCACCCTAGCACTAAAAATATGTACAATATATACAATATACATCATATTGACAAGCCAACCCACACAACCGTCTCAAACTACAGAGGGGAAGGAGGGAGGGTAAATTGGACTGCAGCAATGTGGATCTTCGAACATCTACATTTATGGTAGGTACAAAACTGTACTATGTTCTTCATCTCACATTGCTGCAGTCCTTACACTTGGGTAGAATCCCAAAGCAGAGGTAAGGGAGGATGGCCAAACTATAAGGAAGCAGGAGCTGCCAAAATGCCCTGCAAAACAGCAGTGGCAAAACCAGCCCTGGATTTAGAGTAAAGTGGCAGGTGATAATGCCTAGAGAAAGTATGCACTGAACTCCAAGTAGCTGCCTCCAAAATATCCTTGGTTGCCACCCCCCTCAAAAAGCTGTCGAAGTGGCAGCAGCCCTAGTGGAATGAGGCCTAATCCCAGCTGGAATCTCCTTGCCATGATGGGAATAACAGAAAGCAATGCAAAACCCAATCCACTTAGAAATAGTTTGTTTTGACACAGGCTTGCCCTGAGAACTCAAAGCAAAAGAAACAAATAACTGCTGAGACTGCCTGAACCCTTTAGTTCTGTCCAAATAATATCGCAACTGCCTGTGTACATCTAAAGTGTGCAAAATCTTTTCCCCTTTATTTTGGGGATTTGCATAAAAAGTAGGCAAATGAATAGTTTGGTTTAAAGCCACACTAGAAACCACTTTAGGCATAAAGGAAGGATTAGTACGTAAAGATACCCTATCCTTATGGAAAATTAAGAAAGGCTCAACCGCCATAAGGGCCTGCAACTCAGAAACCCTTCTTGCAGAGGTAATAGCCAACAAAAAAGCAGTCTTGATAAAAACTTTAATTCAGTAGTAGCTGCAGGCTCAAAAGGTTGTAGAGTGAGTTTCTCCAACACAAAATTGAGATCCCAAGCAGGAGTAGGAGCTCTTCGTGGGGGTCTTATATTCTTTGCTCCTCTAAGAAATTGCTTGAACAAGGGATGAGAAAACAATGGTGGGTCACAATCATAGTGAGCCGAAATTGCTGCAGCATGAACCTTAATAGAAGAGAAGGACAAACCTTTGTCCAGTAACTCAGTAAGATATTGAAGAGCCACACTTAAATTAGGCTCAGAAACATCAAAATCCTTTGCTGCACTCCAAAATAAAAATCTCTTCCATTTATCTGCGTATACTTTCCTTGTACTAGGCCTTCTAGCTTCCAAAATAACATTCAAAACTTGCTGTGGAAGTGGAGGGCCACTATGGTTCAAAACAGAATATGCCAGTCCTGTGACAACAGGTGTGGAATCGAAGGCAAAGGCCATGGAGGCTTCCGTACCAGGCTTCTCAGTAATGGGTACCAATGCTGTCGAGGCCAATCTGGAGCTATCAAAATCATCCTTGGCTTGTCTTGTCTGGCCTTCAGTAGTACCTTTGGGAGGAGAGGCAGAGGCGGAAAGGCATACACATGAAGATTGCTCCAATTGAAAGAAAGAGCATCCACTTTCCAAGCTGTGGGATGAAACCTTTTTGTGCAAAACTTTGGCAGCTGGTGGTTTAGTGGAGAAGCGAACAGATCTATGTCTGGAGTTCCCCATGACACTGTCAATTTCTGAAATACATGAGGATCCAATTTCCACTCGTGGGGATCCATAATTTGTCTGCTCAACACATCTGCTAAGGAGTTCTGTGCTCGGCAGAAACCTTGCCTGAAGATTTAGCTGTAAACTGAGAGCAGTCTCCCACAAAATCATTGCTTGCCTGCATAGAGGATAAGAATGTGTTCCGCCTTGCTTGTTGATGTACCACATGACAGTTGTGTTGTCTGTTAGAATCAACACCTGCCCTGGAAGAAGTAAATCCTTGAAAGCTATTAATGCAAACTGGACTGCTAACATCTCTTTCAAGTTGATATGTAGATGTTGTAGTCTGGCAGGCCACTTGTCTTGTATCCACTTTCCATTCAGATGAGCTCCCAAGCTTTGTCTGAGGCATCTGTCATTAGAATCTGACTCGCCTCTGGCGGGTCACAGAGAGTCCCTTGTTTAGGTGACATTCCTGAGCCCACCACAACAATTCCTTTTGAATGCAAGGTATTATTTGAATGACAGTGTCCAAATCCTGGCAGTGCTGTGTCCATACATTTTTGAGATACCATTGTAGCTTCCTCATATGCAATTTGGCATTGGGAAGCACCAGAATACAAGATGCCATGAACCCCAAGGCTTGAAGGACTGTCCTTGCAGTCAGCCTGGACTGATGAGATAACTGATGAAAGTAAAGGGAAAGATTCTTTTGTTTGTCCGGGGTCAAAAAGGCCATCTGGGATGCTGTATTCAGTCTCACACCCAGAAAGCACATGTCCTGAGAGGGTACTAGACTGGACTTTATTTCGTTCACAGAATACCTCAGGCATCTTAGCACTGCTATCACATAATCCAAATGATGAAGCTCGTCCCTTCCTTGAGCCAGAATCAGGCAATCGTCCAAATAAGGATAGATCTGTATTACTTTTAACCTGAGGAAAGCTATCACTGGAGCCAGAACTTTCGTGAACACTCTGGGCGCAGTAGATAAGCCAAAGGGCAATGCAGAGAACTGATAATGAGAAGTCCCAGCTCGAAAACGCAGATACTTCCTGCAACTCAGTCAGATAGGAACATGAAGATAAGCCTCCTTGAGATCCAAACTTACCATCCAATGATCTTTGCCCAGCAGAGGTAAAAGCTGCTGTAACGTCAACATTTTGAACTTGGGAATGTCCAGATAAGTGTTGAGGATAGATAAGTCCAAAATTGGTCTCCACATGTTCCCTTTCTTTGGTACTAGGAACAGGCGAGAATAAAATCCTAGGCCCACTTCTGGCATAGGGACCGGCTGTATGGCCCGTATTTGGAGTAACAGAGAAATTTGCTTGTGAGCCTCTATTCTTTGTTGAGGAGGAACGTCTGGCATGCCTTTGAAAGGAGGCAAGGTATGGAAATAAAACCTGTAACCGTGGTGTATGATATCCAATACCCATCTGTCTTGGGTAATTAAACTCCAATTTCTTTGAAAAGTGCCAACCTTCCTCCCAAAGGTGCTGGCAGACGAGAAGACACTGGCAGCTGAAAAGGTAGGTCATTGGGTCTGTTTACGAAAGGACTGACCCCTGCCCTCACCAAGACTGTGCAGGAGAACTCCCTGTCCTAGGCCTGAAAGAGCCCTGAGCTCTGCCCCTACCACGTCTAGATCTACCCCTAGACTGGGAATCATAAGAAGGATCGTCCACCCCTTAGTAGGCCAATTTCTACTAAACTTTGGAGGCTGAACCTGCAAAAAATCTTTAACAGTCTGCATAGACTTAGCCTTGTCTTCCATTTTCTTTAAAACTGCCTCAACAGGAGAACCAAACACATCAGATTGTAAAGGAGCATCTAAAATCCTTGTTTTAACATGGTCAGATAAATTTTGATCCCTCAGCCAGGCGTGCCTGCGAAGAACTGACCCAGTGGCAGCCACCCTAGACGAGGCCTGTACAGCATCAAAACCACATTGCAAAGAATGCTTACCCACCTGTTCAGAAACATGTACTAAATCTTGTAACTCTTTACAATCAATACCTTCCGCCAGAGCATCAACCTTAGACTTCAATTGTGAAAGGAGATAGTTTTGGTATTTCAACATGTGAAACTGGCAATTCAAAGCCCTCATAGCTAGAGTGGAAGTATAAACTTTCTTTCCCCATCTATCCAAGGCCCTGGCCTCTATCTGTAGGAACCGGATTCTTGACAACAGAAGCCTTAACACCTTTAGGCCCCTGACTAACAGTTTCTGGGTCTGCCCTAGGACTCTTAAAAAGATACTTATGAGCTTCAGGCACCCTGTAATACCTATCAGGTTTAACAGGAGCAGGAGGCAAAGAATCAGGATTAAGAGAAGCCTCTGTAAAAACATCTTCCACCACATCCAAAACAGGAGGTATAGCCAAAGGCCTATGCTGGGGTAAAAACAAAAATTCCCTAAGCCTTTTCCTGGAATCAGAGAAGTCCTGACCTTCCCACTTAAAATGCTCCCTCATGGAATGAAGGGTTTCTGAAAAAGAAAAATCCTAAGGAGGAGAAGCAGAAGGAGTAGAATCATCCACATCAGAGTCAGAATAAGGAGAATACTCCTGCAAGTCTTCAGCCGAAAACTCTGAAACATCCGAAGCCTGCTCAAAACTCCCTAGCTCAGGCGCCACCCTAGGTCTCTTATCAGGAGGGGGCAAAGAACCCCTAATCAAAGTAATCAAATCTTCTGCCATTTTAAGCATATGCTTCTTGGGCACAGTTCCTGAAGAACTAGGGGTGACACCAACTGAAGCTAAACCTGGCCTGCCTCTGGGAGAAGCCTTGGAAACAGAAGGAGAGGGCCTAACCACCCTAGGAAGGGAGGGGAGTATAGTAACCTGAGAAGCCCCATCAGCCTGACCTGCCTCCTGAGAGGCCACATCCTGCAATAACAAGGTCTCTCCCTGGGATCCCAAAGAAACCTCTGGTGGAACCACCGGCTCCACCGACACCTCTAAAGAACCGGCGTCCGGTACGGACGGTTCTTCTAGCCTAGGCTTAACTGCTTTGTCCTTGCGCTTCGTAGCGGCGCCGGAGCATCCGACGGCATTTTATAATTGCACCGCTTCCCGAAGACTAACCTGGCACAATCTAACCTTCTCTTTATAGTGCGCTTATTGAATCTAGCACAAGAGCGACACCCAACAACGTCGTGCTCAGGCCCTAAACAAGGAATACACAAAGTATGATAGTCTCTATGCGGTATCTTTTTCCCACAAGAAATACAATTATTCACTTTTTCTGACATCCGGTAAACCACTGAGGCAAGAAAAAACTAAAATATTCCCCAACGGGGTACTTAGCCAACTTTGACTCTGTCTGAAACTCCGAAAACGAAAAATTTCAGAACGCCAACCGGCAAAAAAGACTGAGGATATGACGTCGGTCATGCGCATTTGTACCCTGACGTCCTGATGTCAGTCAAATGCGCCTTGACCGACGTCAGCCTTATACTTTGATATTCGGGCCGACCGAGGACAGCGGACTACCCAAGTGTAAGGACTGCAGCAATGTGAGATGAAGAACATCTGTCCATGCTGTCCAACTGAATGAAAGGGCGTCCACTCTCCAGGCCTTTGGATGAAAGGTCCTCGAACAAAACGTTTCCAATTGACTATTCCTGTGGGAGGCAAAAAGATCCATGTCTGGCCTCCCCCACACTTGGGTTATTTCTGTAAACACCTGAGGATGTAACTTCCATTCGTGTGGATCTGTCATATTTCTGCTTAATTTGTCTGCCAGCGTGTTTTCCAATCCTGGCAGGTACTGGGCTTGAAGTTAGATTTGCCATTCCAGAGCCAAGTTCCAAAGAGTCATGGCTAGTCTGCACAAGGGGTATGAATGTGTTCCTCCTTGTTTATGTACCACATTACTGTGGTGTTGTCTGTTCTTATCAGTAATTGTCCTGGATGCAGGAAGTCCTTGAAAGCTGTAATTGCATTTATTACTGCATTTCTTTTTGATTGATGTAAAGGTTCTTTTCTTTTTGGGACCATTTGCCCTGGATGCACCTGTCTGTCATGTGCGCCCCCCAGGCGTAATCTGAGGCGTCTGTTGTGATAACTTGCTTTGCTTGAGGCTTGCAGAATGGGAGGCCTGTGTTTGCTTGACATGCTTGGGCCCACCATAGAAATTCCTTTTGCAAACATGGGATTATTGGTATTATTGTTTCCAAACTGTGACTGTGTTGAGACCATAGGTTTTTTAGGTACCATTGAAGTTTCCTCATATGCAGCTTTGCACATGGGATTAAAAGAATGCAAGATGCCATGAATCCCAGAGCCTGCAGGATTTTCCTTGCAGTAGGCCTGGTACTTTTTGCTAGTATTTTGAAGTAATGAGATAGTTGCCCCTGTTTTTCTGGCGTAAGATAGGCCATCTGGGTGTGTCCAAGTTGGCACCCAGGAAAGTTATTTTCTGAGATGGTGTTAGCCTTGATTTCTCTTTGTTGATTGTGTATCCCAGAGAATGCAATAACCGTGTCACATATGCCAGATGTTCCAGAAGTATGTGTTTGCTGTCCGCTTGGATCAGGCAGTCGTCCAAATAAGGGTAAATCTGTATCCCTTGAAGTCTGCAGTAGGCAATCACTGATGCCAGGCACTTTGTGAATACTCTGGGCACAGTAGATAAGCCAAAGGGCAATGCAGAGAATTGATAGTGGATTGAACCTGCAAGAAATCTGAGTTATCTTCTGCAGCTTTGTCTGATTGGGACATGTAGGTATGCCTCCTTGAGGTCCAATGTTACCATCCAAAACTCCTTGCCCAGCATGGGAAGAAGTTGCTGTAATGTGAGCATCTTGAATTTTGGTACGAGTAGAAATGTGTTTAGGATGGATAAGTCCAAAATGGGTCTCCAGTCGGTTCCTTTCCTTGGTACCAGAAAAATTCTTTAATAAAAACCTTGACCTTGTTCGTGAGTAGGTACCTCTTGAATAGCTCTCATGCTTATGAGCTTTGAAATTTGTAGTTGTGCCTCTGCCCTTTGATTCTGTGGCAGGTTTGGCATGCCTCTCATTTTTGGAAGAGTGTGAAAATGAAATTTGTAGCCTCTGTTTATAATGTCCAGGATACATTTGTCTGTTGAGACAATATGCCAATTGGCTGCAAATAATGCTAGCTTTCCTCCCAAAGGTGCTGCCAGCTGAGACGTGCTTGGCATGGAAATGAGGGAGTCATTGGGTTTGCTTCCTGTATTGTTGTGCACTGTCCTCGCCACCTCTTGGTGCTGGAGTTTGCCATTCTCGTCCTCTATATGATCCTTGTGATTGCCCTCTGCCCCTTGTGCATCTGTATCTACCTCTTTGGGGCTTGTCAGTGGCTGGAAAGGACCAGTTTTTTGAAGGCCAATTTCTGCTAAAACGTGGTGGTTGGACCTGTAAAAAGGCTTTGACAGTTTGCATAGATTTGGCTTTTTCTTCCATTTTCCATAGTATCTCCTCAGCATTAGTACCAAACAGCACATCCTTTTGTAAAGGAGCATCTAGAAGTTTAGCTTTCACATGATCAGGCAAGTTTTGTTCTCTAAGCCAGGCATGTCTGCGAATGACTTATCCTGTAGCAGCCGCTCTACTTGAAGCCTCTAGGGCATCATAACCACATTGTAAAGTGTGTTTACCCACTTGCTCTGCACTATGCATCATATCCTGCAACTCCTTTAAATCTGGTTGTTCAGGTTGAGACATTTTATTCCTTAATTGTGATAACAGGAACTGTTGATATTTAAGCATATGAAACTGACAATTTAAGGCCCTCATGGCTAGGGTGGCCGAGGTATATACCTTTTTACCCCACCTTTCTAAAGATCTTGACTCCCTTTCTGCAGGAAGTGGATTCTTGGCAGTGGAGGCCTTCAATCCCTTGGGGCCATGTGAAATGGTTTCAGGGTCAGCATTATGGCTTTTGGAGAAATTGGTGAGAATTGGGTACTCTAATACCTATCAGGTTTGACTGGTGCAGGAGGCAGAGAATCTGGGTTAAGGCAAGCCTCCGAATAAACATCAAGTATGTCCAAAACAGGGGGTATAGCCAGAGGTCTGTGTTGAGGTAATAAAAGAAATTCCCTATGCTTTTTCTTGGAATCTGAAAAGTCTTGGCCTTCCCAATGGAAGTGTTCCCCTCAAGGTGTGCAAGGTTTCCCCAAAGGAAAAATCCTCAGGAGGAGATGCAGAAGGGATGGACTGTTCTGCATCCGAATCCTCAAAAGGGGAGTAAGAGTGTTCCTCTGCATCAGAATGTTCTGATAAAAAGGATCCCTGATCAGAAGAGGGAGAATCTTCCTCCACTCTGGGTCTCTTGTCTGGAGGGGGTTGAGAACCTCTGATAAGAGTAATTAAATCCTCAGCCATTTTAAGCATCTGTTTTTTAGGCATGGGACCTGGAGATGGGCCCTGTGCAACAGGCCTCTTGGGGTGCCTGGCTGCTTTGGATTTAGTAAAGGCCTTAATAGAAAAAGAAGATGAGGGTCTAAAGACACCATGGGTGGAGGTGGACCTGTCCACATTAGTAGGCTCAACATTAGCAAAGGCTTCGGTGGTTGTAGTCTGGGAAAGGGCTGAGGTCCCAGCAGTCTCGGATACAGAGGACACCGCCAAAGGAGTGTCGTCAGTAGTCAGGGACTGCAAAGGCGTCTCGCTGAGAACCGGACCACGTGTAGCCTGTTTAGGCGTGGTGTCGGCGGGGACCGCGGGCCTCGCGTGTCATAGGTTCATACTAGGCTATCTGCCCTAGGGCATTTATAAGCCTAGCCAGAATGTGTTTGGCTTTCGCCACCCATTTTAAATTTATTTTGCTATGCCCTTTTTCAAGGTTAGTATACTGTGCCTCTATCGAACAGAGGCACAGAAGTGATACCTGGGGTAAACCTACGATCTCCCATCCACTCAAGATTCCTCTTGAAGAGAGTCAATGAGGGACTCTGCCTAACCTGGACTGGGATTTTATTCCAGAGTGAAGGGAGCCTCTGGGTTATGAATCTGTCCCTCCAGCATGTCCTATTTATTTCAGTGCTGAGGTTCAAGTCTCTCGAGTGCGTAGCTCGATGGGATTTGGATTTTCTGAGGTGCAGCATGTCCATTAATTCCGGGTTGGACATGGCTTTATACGTCAGGCACAGATCACCTCTGAACAGGCGGTATGCCACTGAGTAGAGCTGGAGTTTCTTTAACCGGGCAGCATATGGCATCTGTTTGAGCCCTTTGATCCTCTTGGTGAGGTACTTTTGGGGTCTTTCCAGTTGCTGCAGGTGTCTGGTAAGGTACATCCCAAAGGGCATTGTACTCAATTATGGGCCTGATGAGGGATGAGTAAAGAGGCACGATGACCTCCCTGATCTAGATGTGAATCCCTTCATGATTAGGTGGGCTATATAAAATGTTTTTCTAACCACTTTGGCCACGTGGTTGTCAAATGAGAGATTGCTATCAACTTGGGTCCCCAGGTCCCTAATTACTTCTTCTGTACTTAATGGATTTCCACCTATGTGGTAATTTGTGGGCACTTTGTTTTTGCCAAAGGGATGACTATACACTTTTGGCATTTAGCTTGAGGCCATGGCACTGGCACCAGTTGTCTGTTTCTATGAGGCCCTTTTGGAGGATGCTTGTGTCGGCTGGAGAGTCGATTATGGCACCCAGTTTGCAGTCATCTGCGAACTTGGTCAGCCACAGTCCTTCTGTGTTGGCCTGTACCTCTGAGAAATATATACCGAACAAGAGAGGTCCCAGGACTGAGCCTTGTGGGACACCACTTGTAACTGGTTTGGAGTCTGACATGGCTCCAGCAATTCTAACCATGTGGGTTCTGTCCTTGAGCCAGTTTGCAATCCATCTAGTGACATAGGGTTTATATTTAAGCTGGTGAGCTTATCTATAATGCCCGAGTGGGTATTGTATCGAAGGCTTTTGCGAGGTCCAGGTAGGCTGTGTGGACCACCTTCCCCTCGTCAATGGCCTTGGTGACTGTTTCAAAGAAATCAACCAGGTTTAAGAGGCAGGATCTGCCCTTAAAGCCAAACTGGGTAGGATCCAGTGTTTGTAGGTCCCCAATATCTTTATTTATGAGGTCCATGATGATCCTTTCCATAGCTTTGCAGACCAAGCTAGTCAGGCTTATGGGGCGATAGTTTCCAGGATCCGTTGAGGCACCACCTTTATGGAGAGGGACCACTGTTGCTGTACGCCACTCTTTGGGCACATATCCTGTAGTAAGGCTGAGACTGAACAGTAGTTTTATGTTTGGGTTTAGCTCTGAGTTCATGTAGGGCGAGCCGGGACACCATCTGGTCCCATTGATGCTGTGTTTTTTGCTTTGGAGAGGGCGGCTCTTACCTGAGCATCTGAGATGTCAGGGGGGCAGCACTCTGCTGGGATAGATATTTGCCCTTCTGGTGGGAGGGGAGAAGTTTGCTGAACCTGTCAGCTAGGATGTTGGCAATGTCTGTGGGTTCGTGTATTTTTGTCATTTTGGACTAATTCTGAGCATATCTGGGAATTACCACCCAGGTTCCTAACATAACTAAAGAAAGCCTTGTGATTATCCTTAGTGTCCTGTGCAATTTTTCTCTCGAAGCTGGCCTTAGACAATTTTATGTGTGCCCGTAGTTTTTTGCTAATACTGATCAGTGATGCCTTCCCTTTTTGGGATTTTGCTTTATCATTTAGTAGCTTCCAACCTTCTATTGTATAGTTGGTTTATGGCTGGGGTCCACCAGACAGGACGTCTGCCTTTGGAGGATTGGGTCTTGGTTTTATTTGGGATCGCATGATCCATGCATTCCTGAAAGTGTTCATAGAATGCGTTTAATAAAGGATTCTGCGGTCTGGGCTGTATTTTCCACAGGCCCGGGGGCTTTGAAGGATTCCACCTCAGTTTTGAGGAGTGTAAAATTTGCTTTAGAGAAGTTTTTCACTGTGGTTTTCTGGGCAGGGGGTGGGGTCGGGATGTGAATATCCAGTGAGATTAGTTTATGGTCTGATCTTACCAGTGAGGGATACACTTCTGGTCTGGAGCACAGAGTCCCCATGTTGGTGATAATCAGGTCCAGTATGTTTTCCCCTCTTGTGGGAGTGGTAACAAGTTGTTCCATAGCATATGAGTTTATAAATTCTAGGAACCTTTGGGCTAGGGTGTTGGAGCTAGAGCAATGCTCCCAGTCTATGTTTGGGTAGTTGAAGTCGCCCAATATAATGGTGTTTGGAGAGACCTTCATATTTTCCAGTGTTCTCAGGAAGGCCGAATGGGGTTCCTGGGTTTGGGAGGGTGGTCTGTAGCAGGCTATAAACTGGAAGGCAGTTTTACCCACTGTTAGTTGCACGTGGATAGTCTCTGATGCTTCATGCTTTGCCACCAACCTGGAGGTGTGGGTATCTTTGATGAATATCGATACTCCCCCTCCTTTTGTGGTTCGGTCCAAGTTTTGGGGCCGAAAAGCATGGTATGAGGTATAACCTGGTAGTGCTGGGGTGCTCTCGGGAGCCCTGAACCAGGTTTCTGTTACTGCACAGATATCGATGTTCTCCATGCTAAGGAGAGTTTCGAGTGAGTGCATCTTGAGGTTTAGACTTCTGGCGTTGAGCAGCATTACTCTTAGTTTCTTATCCCTTGTGATACCTATGGAGGTGGGTTTGTCTTTTGAGCCTTGCCTAAAAAAGGCACTATGGGGGTAGCAAGAGCCTTTGCCAATATCCGAAAGCCCAGGGGTGACAGGTGCAAGCCATCCCTAGCGAAGCATCGTGGCTTGTCGAGCATATCATCCCAAGCTGACAGGCATTGGATCCCCTTTGAATGACACCAGTACTTAAGTCAATTGTTGAAATTGATCATCTTGTCTTCATATTGTGGCATCATTCTTGGTGAGGGTAAGATGCTACTCAAGGTCAGGGTCATACCGGCCTGGGCTACATGCTCAGAGAGCTCCTTTATGTCTCTTTTCATGTAGTCCAGGGAGGTACGTCTCAGGTCATTCACACCAGCATGGACAATGACCGAGTCATATTTGTACCTGCCTTGGAGTGACCTGAGTGCTTGTGTTATGTGGCGGATCCTAGCACCCGACAGGCTGCTCACCGTGACCCTCTCCTTGTTCAGCCTGGTGAGCGGGACGTCAGTGTGCCTGACGATAGAGTCACCTATTACAAGTGTATCAGGTGTGTTGTTTAGTCTTAAGGGCTGTGACTGTTTGGCACACTGGCTTTGTGAGAGATGTGTTGCACGTGTTTTGTTTTGGGGTAGCAGCTGCTGGGGTGTCTGCTTTGGAGGTCTCTGCTGCTTCGGCAGATCTTTATTTAGAGCCTCCGAGTATGTTTTTGAGTGATTATGTGTTTGGTTTGCTGTCGTGGTAGGTCTATGTGAGACTGGAATTGTAGTGAGTATGGTTTCCTTCTCCTCCTGACTGGTTATGCCAGTACTGAGTTGAGAGAGCTTAGCCTCCAGTTTGGCTATATGGTTGCATCTCTCATGTGTTGGAATTTGTTGGGAGGAGGAGAGGGTTGTCTGTGTACATGAGGCAGTTGTAACATTGCCTCAAGATTCCCAGATTCACCAGCTGGACCGGAGAGGAGATTGACAACTGACCTTTGGACATGCTAGAATAATATTGGGAATTCCTTAATTGAAAACCAGGGCCAGTGGGGAATGAGGGTGTAGTGCTTTTAATTTTTAGTGCTGACTTATATAATTGCTTTAGTGAGCAAGTGCCAGGTCCTTTTCCTTGCGTTTTTTGGACAAAAAGGTAGTCGGAGTGTCAGACGACATTTTATAATCAAAAGCTTTACCAAAATAGTGTTGGGCGAACTCCGCCCGACGCTTAATAGTGCGTTTATTGAAGGTAGCGCAAAAGCGACAGCCCGAGACGTCGTGGTCTGGGCCTAAAGGTATGCAGAGGGAATGGAAATCCTTATGCGGTATTTGCTTCCCACAAGAAATACAATTATTAACTTTTTCTGACATCGGTCTGAGGCAAGAAAAGTTTCCCCAACGGGGTACTTAGCTTTAATGAAGACTTCGGTTTCCAAAATTTTCGTAATTCAGGAGCTGGCCGACCGGCACTTGCGAACTGCTTCTGCTTCGGGCACCGCACGGCAAAAAAGACTGAAGAACATGGCGTCAGCTGTGTCTTATATACTCTGGCCTCACTGACGTCAGAAGAGGAAGCGACGCCGGACCAGGACTTTGGAATTCGGCCGACCGAGGGACCGCCTGACGGCAGAAAACCCATCTGTGATTACTGCAGCTGTATGCACGATGAACATCCTGAATTTCTTTAACATTAGGAGGATCTGAATCTGGAAGCATTTTTTGTTTCAACTGAGACTATACAAATTGCTGGTATTTTAGCATGTGAAACTGGCAATTTAAAGCTCTCACTGCTAAAGTTGCAGACTTATAAACTTTCTTTCCCCATCTGTCTAATGCTCTGGAATCTGTCAGAGGGAACTGGATTCTTTGCTGATGAGGCCTTAACCCCCTTTGGGTCCCTGAGAAATAGTTTCAGGGTCAGCAACAGGGCTTTTATACAGAAATTTGAGAGAGTCAGGGACTCTGTAGTATCTTGTCAGGTTTAACTGGAGCTGGAGGCAAGGAATCAGGATTTAAGCTGGATTCAGTATACACACCATCCACAATATGTAACACTGGCGGAATAGCAAGGGGTCTGTGTTGAGGTAATAAAAGGAAGTCTGAGCCTTTTCTTGGATTCTGAGTAATCCTGGCCTTCCCAGTGGAAATGCTCCCTCACGGTATGCAAGGTTTCCCCAAAAGAGTAATCCTCAGGCGGAGAGGCTGATGGAATTGATTCCTCAGCAACAGAATCCTCAAAAGGGGGGAATAAATATCCTAGGTCTGAGGATGAATCTGAGGAAATGGACACCTGGTCGGATGAGTCAGTCTGCACCCTGTCTAGGCCTAGGGGATGGGAACCCCCTGATCAGAGTGACTAGGTCTTCGGCCATTTTGAGCATTTGTTTCTTAGGCATGGAGGCCTCTCCAGGAGAATGCTGTATTTGTTTCTTTGTCTTTACAGGAGGCTTAGACTTACGAGGGGGTTTAATGCTTAACTGAGTAGGTCTGAAGACACCCTCTGCGGGTTGTTCAGCTACACTGGATCCCTCTTGTAGGGTCAGTTTCGGTAGGCTGAAAGACTTGTGCGTCCGAAGGCCCAGCCATCTCCACGTGGGAGTCTGAGGCAGCCTGTGGTTCTGCAGAAGCGGTAGTCAGGGGCTGCGAAAGAGCCTCACTGAAAAACGGAGAACCGGCGACTGGCCTAGAAGAGGCTTCGTCGATAGTTTTGGGCCTCTGATGCCTGTCTTGTCTTTGTGCTTTTTATGAATTCCGGTCTGAAGTTCCGGCGGCGTGGTGTAATTGCATTTTCTTCCAAAATAAGGTCGGGCAAAGTCAACCCGACGTTTAATAGTGCGCTTGTTAAACCTAGCACAAAACCGACAACCAGTGACATTGTGGTCTGGGCCTAGGCATGGGATACAATAAGAATGGAAATCCTTATGAGATATTTGCTTCCCAGAAGAAATACAGTTATTAACTTTTACTGACCTCTGTCTGAGGCAAGAAAAAGTTTCCCCAACGGGGTACTTAGTATAAGACTTCGGTTCTGGATTCGGAATGAATATCTCAGGAGTTGGCCGACCGGCACTTGCATACTGCTTTTGCTTCGGACACCGCGCGGCAAGCAAGACCAAAGAAAATGGCGTCGGCTGCATCTTGTATACCCCTGCCGCACTGACATCAGGGAGGAGGTGACAGCAACCGACGCCAGACCAAGACTTTGGAACTCAGGCCGACTGGGGAACCGCCTGACGGCAGGATAACCCAAGTGTAATGACTGCAGCAGTGTAACACGAACATCGATTGAAGCGGACTGAGCAGACACCTGCTGTGGGCTGGATAACATTTTGGCTAGTGCCTGCGATTTCAACAACCTACTGACCACTCTCCACATCGTGTTCCGAGAGTCTAGAAGACAGGAGTGGGAGTATTTATGACTGCAGTCACTTTGCAATAGGGGAGACCGAGGGACCGAATGCATAGACTCTAAAGACGGGGACCTCTGTCTCTTGTGGGTCCGAGACTGCTCCGACGATACTGGAGTCGACTGGGAAGCAGCCTCCTCTGTTCCAGCCGGAACAGAGGTAGTTGGTAATGTTTGGACCACCGACAGCTCCGAGCTGGGAGCAGACGATTTGGTTGGGTTAGAAGATTCCACCGGTTGAACATTGGCTGGTGAATCCTGGGGCTTAAGGAGACCCCTTAAAATCAACTTATTTTTACGCTCCTGCAGAACCCTTGGGCTGAATGTGTGACATACAGAACAAGAGTCCTGCAGATGCACTGTGCGTAAATAGACGCAAGAACTGTGCCCATCTGTCAGACATTTTCTGACCGCATGAGTCACACTTCTTGAATCCAGATACTTTGGATTCTTTAGACATCTCTACAGAAAAAAAAATTGGACAAAGGCCCAAACAAAAAAAACTATAAACACTAATCTATCCCAAAAACACGAAGAGCTACAGTGAAAAATAATCTTTTTTTTTTTTTAAATAGGAAGCCTCTAACTTAAACGGCTACCTATAAAGTAAAGGAGACTAAAGTAAAAGAAACGCTACAATAAGAAGGGAAAAACGGGGGGGGGGGGGGGGGACTAAAACGAGTTCTTAGAGAAAATTCAATACACTAAAAACTACAACAAGCTAGTGAATATGTTGTAAGACTAAACTTATCAAATACATCAAAATGTATTCCCTAAATAGCTAGAAAATATTAAACTAACTTACTACAGCCTGAGCCGGTAATAACGAACCTCGCAGCTGAAGCAGCAAACGAGATCTGGGTAGATAGTGCTAGGCATCATGGGATAAGGGGTAACCAGGAGCCAGTAAACAGCTCTCGAGCTATAGAAGATGGCAGAGTTGGAGCAGAGGGTTGGCTCCAATCCCAACAAGCAAGAAACGAAGGCGAGACAGACAACTTATCTCTTCTCTTGAACCTTCAGAAAGAGGAGGTTACATGTAGGGAGAAGCTTGAGCAGAGTCCACAATGAGGCATGTCTAATCAAACTCAGGCTGCTGTCCTGTATGATGCATCTACAGAATCATGTCCCTTTCTTAGGCAATCCAACTACATGAACAGAGATCACAACCACCATCTCTTGGTTCAGATTCTTATCTAGTACTCCATCCACCATAGCTTTTGTCTCCAGCAGACACTGCTGAAAACCAAGAGTACGGGTTTGGCAGTTAAAGGCAGAACCCAGGGCAGCAAAAGTTTAAAACCCCAAAAAAGATTAGTAGTGTAAAATCTTACATAACCATACATGTCCTCTTCCATGTTGCAGTATTCTTACTGTGGGAACCTCCCCATCAGACGGCCCGAACATCCGGCTCCTATGCAAAAGCTTAAGACTGGTTGCTGCCAAATGCATGGGGCGTTACACAAGGGCCATAAACCACAGGCCTTAAATGTGATGTCTGCACGCACAGACCTCAGAACTGACTGCCTAGTCAGACCACAGTCTTGGGAATCCAAGAAAGATGCCTTCGACAGGGTAAATGTATTGAAGGTAGGAGGGAAAAAATACTGCAGCATGGAAGAGAAAGCTCTATGGTTATGGTAAGATTTTACACTACTTATCTATGTCCTTTTATTCCCATGTTGCAGTATTCATACTGTGGGAGAGTGTCACAACTCAAGAGGAAAGGGTGGTGGAGGAAGGTGCAGTTTGCAGGAATCCATGGAGGATTGCCCTTGCAAATCCTGCCCTGGCTCTGGAGACTGTCCAATTTGTAATGCTTGGTAAAGGTATGCACAGAGGATGATGTGGCTGCCTCAAAAATGGTGGCTAGGTTCAGGACTTTGAGGAAGGCTCCTGAAGAGGCCACTGCTCTCGTATAAACATGCCTTAACATTGTAAGGTTAAGTTTTTGCCATGGTAACAGAAGCAGAAGGGAAGTTTTTCGTATCCAGGAGGATACAGTTTGGATACAGCCTTTCCCAGGGCTCTGGGGGTAGGACACAGCTGACTGGACCTTCTAAAGGCTTTGGTCTTGTCCAGATAGAACCTTAATTGTCTGGACATAAAGGAATTGGAGTACTCTGTCATTCTGAGAAGAGGGGAAGGTGAGTAAATGAATGGACTGACTGAGGAACAGCTTACTGATCACTTACGGCATGGAGGGATTGGTGCGAAGGGTCACCCTATCCTTGTGGAAGATTGTGTAAGGTGGGGATGCCATGAGGACAGAGCTTGCTGTTTCAAAGGGGGCTATAGTGAATTTCCCCAGTACATAGTTCAAGTCCGGGGGGGGGGGTCAATTTCTTTGGTGGTCTGACGTGGAGAAATAGTTGTGCAACATCCTTCCATAACCATAGATGTCCTCCTCTTCCATGTTGCAGTATTAGTGGAACATCGGCTCCTATACCAAAGCTTAAACCTGATTGCTCTAGGTGCGTGGGACGTCACATGTAGGGCCATAAAGCAGGGGACCTTAAATATGACATCTGCATGCATGGACCTCAGAATATGAAGGCCAGACAGTCCCAAAGAGAATAAGTGATATCAGCCAGAAGTGTCAAATGTCATACGCTGGCTAGTTGCTCTTGGTGAAGGCTAGAGCTTCCTAGTGCTTAAGAGCTGTGACCATAGTCCAACCTTAATCCAGGGGGATGGAGGGAGGGAAGGAACACTGCAACACGGAAGAGAAGGTCATCTATGGTTATGGCAAGATTTTATACAACTATTCTATGTCCTTCTATTCCTATGTTGCAGTATTCTTAGTGTGCGAGTGTTCCACAGCTTAGAAGGAAGGGTGGAGGTAAAGTGGAAGATTTCAGAAACCCCTGCAGGATTGCTCTAGCAAAGCCTGCCCTGGCTATGGAGACTTGGTCGAGCTTGTAGTGTTTGGTGAAGGTGTGAACAGTGGACCAGGTGGCTGCGTCCATAATGGAAGCTGCGGCCAGCCCTTTGAGAAACTTTGGAAGTAGCCATGCCTCTGGTGGAGTGAGCTCTCATCCCACTGGGTAAGTGCTTGCCATGGTGTGACTAGCAGAAGGAAATGGATTTTCTGATCTAACATGAAATAGTTTGCTTGGAGACTGCCTTGCCCAGGGATGGAAGGAGACAGCTACATTTTATGAAGGACTTATTGTCTAGGTAGAGTCTCAGTTGTCTGTGTACATCCAGTAGTTGGAGAGGGGAAGGTAGGCAAGTGAACAGATTGATTTAAAGAATTCGTTGACCACTTTGGGCATGAAGGAAAGGCTAGTGCTTAAGGTCACCCTGTCCTTGTGAAAGGTTATGCAGGGGGGGGGGGGGGATGACAGCCTGTAACTGACACTCTCCTTAGCAGAAGTGATTGCCACCAACAGTACAGTCTTCCCATGTATACAATTGTAAAGTAGCATTGCTAGCTGGCTCAAAGGGGGCCAGTGTTTTTCCAGGACAAAGTTTAGGTCCCAGGGTGGTGGGATGGGTTTTCTAGGTGGTATGATGTGCAAGACCCCTCAAGAAAAGTTTTACATCTAGTCTGGATAGCAAAGGGAGGTCTACAGGCAGGCAAACTGAAATGGCTGAAAGGTGGACTTTCACTGAAGAGTAAGAAAGGCTATCCTTAAGTAGTTCACACACAAGCAAGGACTAGGGAAGGGTCTGCTAAGCTGGGAGTCCCAGTCCTTATGAATACACCATTTGGAGGTCTCTCCCATTGATAAATATGACTTCCTAGTAGCAGGTATCCTGGCCTCCCTCAGGACTGTAAGCGCATCCTTTACTAGTGGTGTCTAAAAGGGATTAGAAATAACATCAGTAGGCGAGGATGAATTAGGGCTCCCTTTTGTTGTGTGAGGTCCACCTTGTGAAGTAAATAGTTGTGCAAAATCTTACCATAACCATAGATGTCCTTCTCTTCCATGTTGCAGTATTCTAGGTGTGGAATTTCCTGCCCTCAGGCGACTCGTATGTCAGCTTCTATACAAAATCTTCAGCTTGGCTGCTGTACTGTGCGTGGAACGTCACACACAGGGCCATAAACCAAGGGGCCTTAAATGTGATGACTGCACGCACAATCTTCAGAACTTGAAGGCCAGCAGGAGGGGTGCATCAGTTGTTTACAGGTGTTCAACTTGGGAGACCTACTGAAATGTAGGTAGTACAGAAAGGTAGACGGGGGGCTGGAGGGCGGGAAGGAATACTGCAACATGGAAGACAAGGATATTAAGAAGTTATGTACTCACCATAACGTTCCATCTGAGTAGGTGGCTTCATTTGTCTGCAACCTGTGGGTCTTGGATCCGATATCGGATCCGAGCCGGCAACTATTTATACAGCTATGGATCCGAGCTCCTCCCCTCACCCATAATCCCTTGTCAACCCCAAATGTCCTCAGATCAAGTTTGCCCTCCTATATACCTGAAAAGGTATTCCAACAGGAAAAGGCAGGAGAAATACCAACATCTAACTCCTCTGAAGGCCAAGGGGAAGGAGGGGGGATGGTTGCAGACAAATGAAGCCACCTACTCAGATGGAACGTTATGGTGAGTACATAACTTCTTAATCTGGAGTAGGGACTTCATTTGTCTGCAACCTGTGGGACAGAGTCCCCAGCTACCTGAATCTTGGGCGGCCATCATGGAAGGATGTTCTGGAGCACTGCGGAGCCAAAGGATGCTCTCCCTCTGGAGATTATGCCCAGTTTGTAGTGGTTAATAAAGGTATAAGATGAGGCCCAAGTGGCTGCTGAGCAAATATCATCCAAGGGGACTCTAGATCTGAATGCAATAGAAGTAGATATGGAGCGAGTGGAATGTGTATGAACCCTTTGAGGTGCGGGCCACCCAGAAGTCTCAAGCTAGAAGGATACATTAGGAAATCCAGTGTGATAAGGTGACCTTCGAAACGGCTTTACCTAAAATTGAATTTGGCAAAGGAAATGAACAGCTGATCAGATCGTCTGTGACCAGCAGTCCTATGAATATAGAAACAGCTGCCTGTGCACATCTAAGGAATGCAGCTTGTATTCTCCTTTATTTTGATAATTAGGGAAGAAAACTTTTAGTTATGTACTTACCATAACTTCGGATGTATGGGATCCATCTCGCCTACATTCATAACAGATGGGTTCGGAGCCATCCATCGGCTCCGACTCGGCAACTAATACACTAGCACGAAGTCTCTCATTGGCTGGGCTACTCCCTATCCCAGGATGCACTACACCTGCTTCCCCAGATCTTGTTTGTTCGCTTTCATACATCCATGCAAACACAGAAAAACTAGTAGTCACTATAACCAACTAAAGTTCTTCAAGAAAGATCACCAAAAAAGGACTACAGCTCCTCTAAATCCGAATGGAAGGGGGAAGGAGGGTGGGTACTTATGAATGTAGGCGAGATGGATCCCATACATCCGAAGTTATGGTAAGTACATAACTAAAAGATGTAATGGGATCCTATCTCGCCTACATTCATAACAGATGGGACAGCGTCCCTAGCACCTAAATCCCGGGTGGCTCATTGGAAAACACTCCTGAGAACTGTGGAACCAAAGGAAGCCCTGCCACGAGAAACCACATCCAATTTGTAATGAGAAATGAAAGTGTGAGGAGAATTCCAGGTTGCCGCAGCACAAATATCATCTATTGATAATTTGGAGTGAAAAGCTACAGAAGTAGCCATTGCCCTGGTAGAATGAGCCTTGACTGGAAAGGGAAGCTCTTTGTTAGCCTGTGAATAAATAAAAATGATACAATCTTTAATCCATTTAGCTATGGAGGTTTTTGTTACTGGTTGACCCAATTTGTTCATTGCAAAGGAAACAAACAATTGATTTGATTTCCGCGTGTGAGCGGTTCTATTCAAGTAAAAACGCAGTTGTCTATGTACATCCAATTGATGCAAGGTATATTCTGCGTTATTAGAGAATTCTGGGAAAAACACAGGAAGTTCTATAGTTTGTTGAATACAGAAAGAGGAGGCCACCTTTGGTATAAAGGAAGGGTTTAATTTCAATGAAACTCTATGCTTGTGAAAAATCAAATAGGGAGGATCAGAACAAAGAGCTTGAAGTTCTGAAACTTGCCTGGCAGAAGTTATGGCCACTAAAAAGGCCGTTTTCCAAGACAGAAATTTTAAATCACAGGTAGCAGCTGGTTCGAAAGGACGGGCAGTTAGGGCAGCAAGAACCATATTCAAGTCCCAAGGGAGGACAGGATGAGATAATGGAGGCATAAGGAGCCACACACCTTTAAGAAAAGCCTTACAAAGTTTGTGAGACATCAATGAAGGTTCAAATGAGGTACGAAAATTAGAGATCGCTGCTAGCTGAACCTTAATGGTAGAAACTGAAGAGCCCAACTGAAAAAGGGAGGCCAGAAAATTCAGAACCTCCGATACTGGTGCAGTGAGAGGGTCTATACCCCGTTCCTGAGCCCAGAAGGCAAACCTTTTCCATTTGCTGGAATAAAGTTTGATAGTGGAAGGTTTATGAGAAGACAATATGTGGACCACATCCGGAGAAAGAGCATCGTCTCAGACTAAGGATGGAAGTGGAGTAACCATGCTGCCAACTTCAAGGACCTGAGACACGGGTGAAGCCGTCCTGACTGATGAGTCAGCAGGTCTGGCACCGGATCCAGAAACCATGGACCTTCTATCGCATGCCTCTGTAGGAAAGGGAACCAAACTTGATGAGGCCAGTGCGGGGCAATCGAAATCATCTCGCTCTCCAGGTAAATGGCCTTCTGTATCACCCTCGGTAGAAGGGGATACGGGGGAAGGCGTAGAGAAGACCGGGGGCCAAATGTGGGTCAATACGTCCCTGGGAATCTGTCCCTGAGAAGGGAACAGCGTGAAGAACTCTCTGCATTTCATACTGTGAGGGCTGGCAAACAGGTCGCAGCAAGGGAGACCCCATCTGTCGAAGATTTTCGCAGTTACTCCTTGGTTGAGGGACCACTCGTGGGGTAAAAGAATGGTCCTGCTTAATCTGTCCGCAATCACATTGGATTTCCCCGGTATGTGCGTTGCCATTAGAAAGCGGTTGGTAGCTACCGCCCAGTGCCAAAGTCTCATGGCTTCTCTGCACAGTGGGTAAGACCTGGTTCCACCTTGCTTGTTTATGTACCACACCACCGACATGTTGTCGGATAGGATAGCAATCGGGCCTTGTGGGAGAGCGTGATGGAGAGCTTGGAGTACCAATAGTACCGCTCTCATCTCCAGGACATTGATATGCAAATGCGTCTCCTGGATCTGCCATGTGCCTTGGACCGACCTGTCCAGGTAATGACCCCCCCACCCTACCTGGGAGGCATCCGTAGTCACAGTGGCAACAGGACGTTGAGGTATAAAGGGTCGCCCCTGGTCGGGATTGGATTGGAGAAGCCACCAACGCAGATCTCGACGGCAACTTTCAGTGATCATGATTAAATGGTTCAAAGGAAGTTCCTGATAAGACCATTGAACCGACAGTAGCCATTGTAAAATTCGCATGTGAAGTCTGGCCAAGGGAACTAAAAGTATGGTTGACGCCATCGAACCCAACAGTTGTAGAATCTGATGGGCCGGGGCTCTTAGTAGGGGAAGACAGGATTTGACTTGATCTTGTAGGACCTGAATTCTTGCTGCCGGTAAAAAGGCACGCATTCTTTTTGTGTCTAAGTCTGCGCCTATAAAAATAATACGCTGAGATGGCTGTAGTACAGATTTTTGCAAATTGAACGTAATCCCTAAGAAACGGCCCAAGGTGAACGTGGCGCTGAGCGCCTGAAATAGTAGATGCTCGGAGGTGGCAGTAAGGAGCCAGTCGTCTAGATATGGAAACACTTGGAATCCCAGACTTCTCAGGTGAGCAGTTACCACTGCCAGACACTTGGTGAACACCCTGGGGGCTGTGGTGAGACCAAAGGGCAGTGCTCGGAATTGGAAATGACTGACTCCGAGGCGGAAGCGTAAGTGTCTCCTGGACTCGAGCTATCTGAATGTGATAGTAAGCGTCCTGGAGATCTATGGAGCACATCCATGCATCTTTTTCCAGCAAAGGAAGAATAGATTGAAGAGTGACCATTCGGAATTTGGACTTTTTTACAAAACGATTCAATGAACTGAGGTCCAAAATGGGCCTGAAGTCCCCTGTCTTTTTTTGGTACCAAAAATAATCTTGAGTAAGTTCCTAATCCGATCTGGTCGATGGGGACAGGCTGGATGGCTCCTTTTTCTAGCAGCTTTGAAACCTCTAATTCTGCCTGATCCCGCTGACTGGGTGGTACGTCCGGGATTTCCCTTAAAGAAGGGGGGGGGGGGTTTGTTGAAGGGGATGATGTATCCTCTGGTAATAATGCGAAGCACCCACTGATCGCTTGTTATGGATTCCCAAGCTTGTGGGTGCGCCGCAAATCGACCCCCGACTGGCTCCAGAGATGCACAGTCGGGCAACAACTCAGGGACGCTGGTTGTATGAAGAACCACGAAAGGAATCGGTCTCCAGAGTTACGGGGGCCTCTGCCACCTCTGGGGCGGCGTCTTCCAGAATTTCCCCCTCCCCTGCCTCTGGAGGGGGAATCACTGGGTGGAGTAGGGAAAGACTTCTGAGATTTTCTAAACCACATTTTCCCTCCTCTCTGAGCCTTGGGGTAAGGCCTAGAAGGAGCGGAAAATCGGGCCCCAACGGCAGTCAAAGTCTTGCCCTCCTGCTCGCACCGAGTTAGTGTGTCCTTCACCTTGGGTCCAAACAAAGATGACCCATCAAAGGGGGCGTCGGCGAAGGAAGACTTGAAGGCCTCCGCAAACTAACAAGCGTAACCAGGCGTGTCTCCTGAGGGCAACGCCTGTTCCCGCTGCTCTACTCGCCCCTTCGGCCGCATAGGAAATGAGCCTCATGGACGAGTTAACAATAGAAAAGAGGGTAGTCATCTGGGCGCCAACAGTTGGGGCCAACGCCTCAGGTAGATTACCAACAAGGGAGTCATTTAGCTCTGAGGAGATTCCTTTGGAGCCTCGCAAAATGACATAAGTAGTTCAGCGACCGTAAGGTAAAGGCCGCTGAAGACAGGGTACGCTTCCCGTACCTATCCATGCTCCTGGAATCCTTATTAGGAGGATGAACAGACGTTGAAGCCTCTGCCACGTCCTGCTGTGTGGCAGAAACCACCACCAAAGCATCTACAGGCACACCCTTTGTGAGAAATTCCTTCTGGGGGGGGGGGGGGCTGACAAACTTATTGGGCCTCGCAGGCACCGGTTCCACAGAATCAGGGTGTTCCACGCCCTGAGAAACCAAATCAAGGAGTTCATCAAGGCGGAGACACCCAGGAGGTGGAAGGCTGGGCCCCAAAGGCCTTGAGGAAGACTGACTCCTCAGCTGAAGGGGTTTTGGCTTGCCAGTCACCTCTCTGTCTCAATCTCCAAGATATCTGAGAAGGAGATATCATCCGAAGATGATTTGGGGGACCCTTCTGTGTCATCGAGGTCAGTATCCGATGTAACAGACTCATCTTGGGAGTCTACGTGCTTCCTCTTACACAATTTCTTCCGTGGGGGTCCGTCCGAAGCAGTTTCGGACGGACCACCCGGAAGGGAACCCCCGATGGGGGTATCCTCAGGCCCTGGGGCCCTGCTGCCGGGGAGCTGCAACACAACAGAGGCACCAGTATCCAAATCTAGGGACGGTGAGGTAGAATCTTGCTGAACCGGCAAAGGCATGGCCAGCGCGCTCCTCATGGCCTCAAAGGACGGGCCTCCAGAATCCAAGGAGGTCACTGGTCTAGAGGCCACGATGGCACTGGGAATTCCAGCAGCCAATGCTCCGAGAGGAAGACTAGGCACCGAAGCACCCAATCCCAAAGTGTTCCCCTCTGGCCCGGCTGAAGAGGTCGCAGTACCAAACCCTGAACTGGAGGACAGGGTAGGAAGCATAGTCGGAACAGAGAGACCTCGGAGGGGTCTCTGCTCCGACCGTATGGCTTCGCTTTGCTCCACCACAGACTCCAACGGCTCCGAGGAGGTTGGAGGAGGAATCGAATGTGTTGGAGGGGGGATCGGCTCCGAAGCTAACTGTGCTGGAGCCGAGACCAATTTAGTAAAAACTGGAGATTGGAATAGCCTCTGTATCACCCTATCCAGGTCCGAATCAGAGAGTCTCGATGATTTAGAGGAGGTAGACAATCGAGAAGACTTTCCTCTCGGCTCCGAGAGAGAAGGGGACCGGCTCCGAAACTGCTCCAACGCTATCGGCGCCGGTTCCACCACAGCATGGACCACCATCGGCGCCGACAGAGCTCTCTTCGGAGCCGAGGGGGAAGAGTCTGAGCTGCACACCTCCACCGGCTCCGAAGCCATTGGAACCGATGGAGGTGATTCACCTCTCGATACTCCAACCTGCGGCTCCGAAACCAATGGAGCCGAGGCAGGAGGTATCGAGGCAGACCCTTCGACCCCGAAGTCAGTGGAGCCGAGGAAGAAGTCAATTTTGGCTTTTTAGTAGACGGCTCCGACGGACTTGGAGCAGACTATCTTTTCTTTTTGGAAGCAACAGGTGGATCCAAGGCTTCCTCAAAAGAAGGTTTAATAAGCCCTTTCAAAATTAGCTTGTTCTTGCATTCTTGAAGAACTCTAGAGGAGAACGCATGACAGACGCTACAAGTCTCTTGCAGGTGTTTCGGCCCCAAACAAACAGACTGAATGGCTGTCTGTAATGGACATTTTATAACTGCACAGAGTGCATTTTTTAAAGCCTGACTTTTGCTCCTTAGACAATTTTTTACAGGCCCTTCAACAAGTAAGTTTTTTTAAACCTGACTTTACCACAACAAGTAAGCACTATAAACAAAATTGCGCCAACTGAAAAGCGCTAGACACACTGGCACGAGTACTGAGGAAAAAAATTTACCTCACAACAGTCACAGACAAAACAAGTTCAACGGCCCAAAGCCCTCTAATTTAAACGGGCTTGGCCCGAAAAACAATTAAACAAAAAAAATTAATTAAATCTGAACAGCACTCAAAGGTAGGGCAAAGGCCCTCTAACTTAAACTGGCCTTGCCCGACTGAAAAGAATAAAGTACCAGAAGACACTCAAACACACAAAATATATAAAATAGTAAGACATAGCTGTTAAAACAGCTGTTTGGTTAATATAGACAAAAACCCCAAGGTCAAAGACCAATAAAGGTAAAAAAGAACCACTTAGCTCCAGCCAAGTTGAGACCACGTCCAGCTTAAGCGGCAAACTAGATCTGGGGAAGCAGGTGTAGTGCATCCTGGGATAGGGAGTAACCCAGCCAATGAGAGACTTCGTGCTAGTGTATTAGTTGCAGAGTCGGAGCCGATGGATCGGCTCCGAACCCATCTGTTATGAATGTAGGCGAGATAGGATCCCATTACATCAGGAAGTTTAATGGACCGATTGATATTGGTTTCTGAGGCCACCTTAGATAGAAAGGACGGATTGGTCCTGAGGTACACTCTATCCTGATGAAAAACCAAGTACAGGGGTTTTACGGAAAGAGCTTGAAGTTCCGAAACTCTTTTCGCAGAAGTGATGGTTACCAGGAATGCTATTTTCCAAGACAGGTATTTAAGATCAGCCGAGGCAGCTGGTTCAAAGGGAGACGCAGTCAAGGCCTGAAGAACTAGCGATAGGTCCCAAGGGGGTATGGCTTCTTTGATAGGGGGCCTGAGCAGAAAAGTACCCTTGAGGAAGGTTTTACATAATTTAGCTGACATCAAAGGACCTGTCTCGTGTCCTACGTGGTAATGGGAGATGGCTGCCAATTGTACCTAGACTGTCGAACAGCTAGCCCCTTGCTGAAAAAGTCCAGTAAGGAAGTCCAAAACGGACATTAGCAGAGCAGTGAAGGGGTCCAGATGATGATGTTCCACCCAGACGGAGAAGCGCTTCCATTTACTGCGGTAAATCTTCCTGGTGGAAGGTTTATGCGCTGCCACCAAGATGGCTTTGATTGGTGAAGAGATACCGGGAGTCCTCATTAAGAGTGGAACTGGAGCAGCCAAGCTGTCAGCTTCAGGCTGTCCAGATTCGGGGTCGGTAAGCCTGATGGGTGGGAGATCAGATCCGGGCTGGGATCCAGAATACAGGGAGGATTAACCAAGTGAGACCACAGGTAAGGGAACCAAGTTTGTCGAGGCCAGAATGGGGCAATGAGGATCATTTTGCTCCAACAGAGAGGCTTTCTGTAACATCTTTAGCATCAGGGGTAGAGGAGGATAGGCAAAAAGTAGACCAGGCAGCCAAGCATGCACTAGTGTTTCTCTCGGGGATTCCCCTGGTGGGGGAATCAGGGCGAAGTTGTCGCATTTCGTATTTGAGGGAGGCGCAAAAAGATCGCAGCAGGGTTGCCCCCATTTTGCAAAAATCTGCTTCGCTACTCGGGAGTTGAGACCACTCGTAAGGGGAAAGGATAGTGCGGTTGAGTCTGTCCGCCAGAATGTTGGACCGACCGGGATTGTGCGTTGCGATCAGAAAGCGGTTGGTGGAGATCGCCCATTCCCACACTCTCATGGCTTCTCGGCAGAGAGGGCAAGACCTGGTTCCCCCCTGTTTGATGATATACTAGACAACTGACATGTCAGTCTATCACAATAGTTCCTACGGGAAGAAGGTTGTGAAGTGCTTGCAATGCCAACAGCACTGCCCTCATCTCCAGAACATTGATATGCAGGGAGGTCTCTGTCGTTCCATGTGCCTTGGACTGTTCTGCCTGAGCAATGCCCCCCCCACCCGAGGCGAGAAGCGTCCGTGGTCACAGTGACGAGAGGAGGTGGACGGCAGAAGGGGCGACCTGTATGGAGGTATGGAGAATGAAGCAACCATAACAGGGCCCTCCTGCAAGCCTTGCTGATAGAGATAGGGTGATTGAGGAAGAAGATGAAAGGACCATTGTACTTGAAGGGTCCACTGTAGTACCCTCATGTTTAGGCGAGCGCATGGAAGGAGTGTAATTGCCGCTGCCATAGAGCCCAGTGCCCTCAGTACCAATTCCGCGGGTGGAGCTTCTGACTGGAGGATGGCCCGCACATGTAAACTCAGATTCTGTAGTCGTTCCGGAGTGAGGTAGGCTCGCAGACTTCTCGTATCTAATCTGGCCCCTATGAAGTCTATCACTTGTGTCGGAGCAAGGGAGGATTTGTCCGTATTGATCGTAATGCCTAACTGGGGGGCTAGGCAAAGAAAAAAATCTCTGGCTGAGCAGAGTAGCTGCCTTGTTGGGGCAGTCAGGAGCCAGTCATCCAGGTACGGGAAGACCCACATTCCCTGGAGTCTCAGGTGGGCCGCTATCACTGCTAAAACTTTGGTGAACACCCTGGGGGCTGTGGTGAGGCCAAAGGGAAGGACCCTGAACTGATAGTGGCTGGCTCCCAGCCGGAAGCGGAGAAACCTCCTGGATCGGCTGTCCATTAAAATGTGGTAGTACGCATCCTTGAGGTCTATTGAGCACATCCAGTCGTTCCCCCGCAAGAGGGGTAGAATGGATTGAAGAGTGACCATTCGGAATTTTTCCTTGGTTAAAGACAGGTTCAGTAGGGAAAGGTCTAGAATTGGTCTCAAGTCCCCCATCTTTTTTGGCACCACAAAGAACCTGGAGTAAAACCCTAATCCGAGCTGGTCTGGGGGGACGGGTTGGATGGCTCATTTCTCTAGCAGCTGCTGGATTTCTGCGGCTGCAGCCTCCCTCTGAGTGGGTGGTACATCAGGGAGGTTTCTGAGTCTGGGGACATGTTGCATTGGGATTTTGTAACCTCTGGATATGATACAAAGCACCCAGCGGTCTGACTTGGACTCCCATGCCACCAGGTGCCTCGAGAAGCGCCCCCCGACTGCCTCCAGAGTGGAGAGTCGGGCAACCATTCAGGGTTGTTGCGTGGGCCGATCAGAGAATGATTGTCTGGACCCAAAATTTCTCGGAGCCCCTCTGCCTCTAGGATGGTGTCCTCCCTGTCCTCCTCTGCCACTGAAGGGCTGGTTGTCCGGAGCAGGTTGGGAATGTTGCGATTTCCGGAACCACATCTTCTTCTGTCCCTTTTGGTTCTTGGAGAAGGACCTCTGGGGAGCAGAGAAGCAGACTCCGACTGCAGACGTCTTCCCGTCCTTCTCGCTCTGGACAAGTGTCTCGCAAACGGTCTTGCCAAACAAGGCAGAACCATCAAAGGGGGCATTCGTAAAGGACGCCTTAAAGGGCTCCGCGAAGTCGCAATGTCGGAGCCAGGCCTGGCATCTCATAACTAGGCCTGCTACGCTAGCTCTAGCGGCTCCCTCAGTGGCAGGGGACAACATCCGCATAGAGGTAATGGAAATAGATCTAAGCGTGGCCATACGAATGGAGTACAACTGCTTGTCCTCCACAGACATGGACTCTGGGGGGGGGGGGAGCAGCGTATTCTTTAATAAGATCTCACTGCATCCTGATGCCATGTGCCATGTAGTTCAGGGACCTTACTGAAGGTTACTGAACTAAATACCCGCTTCCCAAGGTGATCCATCGAGCGGGACTCCTCGCTCGGTGGATGGACCGAGGGGCTCTCCTGAGCTAGTTCCCTCTTAGTGGCTGCCACCACCAACATGGCATCTACGGGGGGACCCTTGCTCCAGTGGGACCGGTCTGCGGGGGGGGGGGGGGGGCTCAAGATCCTATCCGGACGTTTAGGGACTGGCTCCAGTGTCCGGCTCCTTCCACGCCCTGGTGGTAAGGTCCACCAGGGGGTCGGCAGGAGGGTACACCCAAGAGGTAGACGGGCCTGCTTCGAATGCCTCCAGGAACACGGACTCTGAGAAAGCCTTGGGGACAGACCACCCCCCCTGATCCTGAGCATTTCCATGATGTCTCCAAAGGAGACATCCTCAGGGGGTGACCTTGAGGAGCCTTCCCCTTCATCCAAGTCCGTGTCTTCTGTTAAGGGCTCTGGGGAGTCCACGTGCCTCCTCTTACACTTGCGAGGCACTTCCTCGGGGGGGGGGGGGGGGGCTGTCCGAGGAGGTCTCACCAGCAACATCCTGTTCCAATGGAACAACCTGGGACATCGAAGCAGGCTGTCCCTGTGGCCAGGTGATGGGAGCCTGACCCAGCAGAGAGGGAGTGCAGGGTGGAGCAGAGACAAGGGCCGGGGGTCCGGATGCTCTCGACAGAGCCCTCTCCACTGCATCGAAGGCCGAAGGGGAGCCGCTCTCCCTGGGTTCCGAAAGTAGACCCCCACTCGGATCCGATTAAGGGATCGGAACCGGCGCAGAGACAGTCAGATCCGAGGGACCAGTGTGCTCCGACCTGGACGGAGCCAAAGGCACACTGAATCCCTCGGACTCCAAGCTTGCCCCACGGCTCCGAGAGGTTGGATCAGACAATGGAACCGACAGACTCGAGGGCAGGGTCGGATCCGAACTACTCAGTACTGTCGGCGCCGACCCACCCCCGGCTCCGACGCTGCCCAGCTCACAGTGCTCCGAACCCAGGAAGCGGGTCAGAAAAGGAGCAATCGGAACAAAGAAAGGTGTCGAGCTCCCACCCGAAGAGTGGGGGGAGGCAAGAGCACTCCCATATGCAGCTGGGCCTGGATGAACCTCCTCATCATCCGGTCCAAGTCTGCATCAGAGAGGCTGTAGGTTGATCTCGAAGAGGCCACCGAGGCAGGCCTGGAATACCGCCTCGATAACCTCGACGGAGATCAGGTCGTCTCCTCCTCGGGTCCCGGGGAGAAGCAAGGAGATCAGAGCCGAGGAGGAGACCTGGAAGTCGTGGAGGGAGAAGCCTGCTTAGCTGGGGGGGCCGAAGTGGAGGCCTCGGCCCTCCGCTTCTGGTGCTTCTCCCTCCATTTCTCCCTCATGGCCTCCCTGTCCGGCGCTTTAGTGGGAGTTTGAATCCCGGCCGGGGGAAGGGGGCAGGAGTGGCTACCACCACAGGCTGAGGAGGTGCCACGGGAGGAGCGGAGGCCGAAGCCGAATCCGGGGGCAAAAGTCCCGCCAGGATCAGCTTCAACCTCCGCTCTTTCAGTGCCCTGGGGTTGAACGCTGCACAAATGGTACAGCCTGAGGACAGGTGTTCAACCCCCAAGGCACCGAACTCACAGAGTGTGGCCATCTGCCGGAGAGAGCTTATGGCCACACACGGTGCATTTAGAAAAAATAGGCTTAGGGGCCTCTGCCATACCTAAAACTAAGGCTACACAAACACACTAGGCCCCAAACGCAATCACACACAAGCACACACTAACGACCAGTGAGGGGAGGGTAAAAAACAAAAATTTAAAAGTTAACAGGCTAAAGAAAACCTAGCACACTCACACTGATTAAACTAGGAAAAAAGACTGAAAAATTCACTTATCTATAAGAAATCGCCAGGAGCTCGCAATCCAGCTGACACTTTAGAGCGGCAAACTAGATCTGGGGTCATTTGGGGTTGGCAAAGGATTATGGGTGAGGGGAGGAGCTAGGAGCTCGGATCCATAGCTGTATAAATAGTTGCCGGCTCGGATCCGATATCGGATCAAAGACCCACAGGTTGCAGACAAATGAAGTCCCTACTCCAGATCTATGGTTATGGTAAGATTTTACACAACTATTCTATGTCCTTCTATTCCTATGTTGCAGTATTCTAGGTGTGGGAGCGTACCACAGCTTAAGAGTAGGAGGGGGTGGTGGTAGATACATTGGGTTCTACCACATCCTGCAGACATCCTGCAGGACTGCTCTGGCAAATCTGTTCTAGCTCTGGAAACATGACCCAATTTGTAATGCTTGGAGTGGATAGTGGCCCAGGTGGCTGCTTCCAAAATGGATGCTGTCTCTATGCCTTTCATGTAAGCCATTGAGGAGGCCACAGCTCTAGTGGAATGGGCCTTGATTCCCATTGGGGGTTCCTTTCCGTGGTGAGAGTAGCAGTAGCAAATAGCTTTCCTGATAGAGCATGGAATGGAATGGTTTTGCTTGGAGACCGCCTTGTACAGGCCTCTGGACTGGAAGGATACAAAGAGCTGGTTAGTCTTTCTGATGGCCTTGGCCAGGTAGAATCCAAGTTGTCTGTGCACATCCAGGGAGGACAGTATCCTCTCTCCATTAGTGGGTGAGGGGAAAAAAGGTGGGCAGATGAATGGATTGGCTGAGAGAGAAATCATTGACCACTTTATGCATAAAGGAGGGGTTGGTTCGCAACGACACCCTGTCTTTGTGGAAGACCGTGTAGGGGGCACAGGTCATTACAACCTGCAGTTCTGACACTTCTGGCTTAAGTGATAGCCACCAAAAGGACAGTCCTCCATGTACACATATGTAAGGAGGAAGGGCCGGCAGGTTCAAAGGGATGTTGGGTTCATTTCTCCAACATGTAGTTACGGTCCCAAGGTGGAGGGATAGGTTTCCTATGTGGTCTCATGTGCAAGACCCCTTTAAGGAAGAGCTTTAAGTCAAGCCTGTCCAGCAAGGGGGGTTCCAGGGGCTGGCAGGCTGATATGGCAGAGAGATAAACTTTTACAGAAGCAAAGAAAGGTATTTTTTTTATCAGTTGACACGAGTAGTTTAGAACCAGGGGAACCTCGGCGAAGCTGGGGTCACCTCCCTTTTGGAGACACCATTTTGGAACTCTTTCCCATTTAGCCAGGAAAGATTTTCAGGCGGTAAGGTTCCTCGCCTCCCTTAGGACTGAAAGTGCATCCTCAGTAGTGGTATCTTAAAGGAATCAAAAGTTTATCACCCACAGAGTAAGAGAACATCCGTACCTGTGGGTGTAGGAGAGTTCCTTTGTATTTTGACAGTAGGTCCAGCTTTGTACACCAACTTGAAGTGATTGGACTTGGTTACTTGTGAAGTAGGGGGAACCAGTGCTGCCTTGGCCAGTAGGGAGTCACTAACCAGATTTTTGGCTGTTGCCCTGGATTTTCAGGAGGACTTCCTGAATCAGTGGGAATGGGGGGGGGGGGGGGGCGGCAAAAAGAAATATCCCCCTACCAAGACATGCTAAAAGCGTCCACCCTCCATGCTAGAGGGAGTAGGTTTTTGAGCAGAAGCTCTGCATTTGCCTGTTCTGGGGGGAAGCAAACAGGTCTATTTATGGAGCACACCACTGGTGGATTATGTCCAAGACTACCTCCCTGTTCAGAGTCCATACGTGTTGAGGCAAGGAGGTTCTGCTCAAGAGGTCTGCATGCTGGTTGCCCTGTGAGGGGATGTAGACCGCCTGCAGGATTAGGTTGAGCTGGGAGGCCAAGTCCCATATCAGCAGGGATAAACTGCACAGCTGATGGGCCTTTGTTCCCTCCCTGCTTGTTGAGGTACCACATCACCATGGTGTTGTCTGTGACAATCTGGAGCACCCCTGAAACCAGAAGGGGGGGGGGGGTGAAGGTCTATAGAACCAAGAAAACTGCTGTCATTTCCCTGCTATTGATGTGTTTGGCCTGAAGAGAGGGATGCCACTTCTCCTGAATCTTGTAAGAGGCCAGAGTTGCTCCTCAACCTGATTCTGAGGCATCTGTATGAATAACTTGGGGTGGGGGGCTGTAGTGGGAGCCCTGGCTTCAATTTCACTTGCTGGATCCACCAGCTGACTTCTGTTTTCAGACAGGGAATGAAGGGGATGGCCTGCTCTAGGGGATGTAGGTGCTGGGGCTAGGTGTTCTTCAGGAACCACTGCAGCTTGTGCATGTGCATTCTTGCCAAAGGTAGCATGGGGATGGTTGTTGCCATCAAACCCAGGAGGCAAAGAAAATGTCTTGCTGTCACCTTTCGGGATAGTACAGCTTCCTGGAAGTGGGAAGGTAAACAGAAACCTGTCCTGAAGTAGAAAGGCCTTTGTGTCTGGTCGGATTCTGCAGCAGAGGAAAACCTTGTCCTGGCTTGAGATGAGACAGGATTTAGGCAGGTGGATGGTGAATCCTAGATTCAGCAGAAGGGACATGGTGAAATATAGATGCATTAGTAGAGCATCCGTGGACTCTCAGGATCAGAATGTCATCCAGATAAGGGTAAATTTGTATCCTTTGAATTCTGCAGAAGGCAATGGCTGGGGCAAAGCTCTTTGTAAAAACCCTGGGGGGGGGGGGGGCAGTGGATAAACCTAAGGGCAAGGAAGTAAGTTTAGAAATGAGAGGAAGGGCCAGTGAAATGCAGGAACTGTCTGTGGGAACTTCTGATGGGTATGTGCAGGTAGGCTTCCTTTAGGTCTAGGGTGACCATGAATGCCTTGGGCTGGCATGAGGCAGCAAGGTGGGGAGAGGGCATTTTGAAGGAGGATACTTGAAGATGTAGGTTTAGAAAGGACAGATCTAAGATGGGTCTCCAGGGGCTATCTTTTTTTGGGGAACAGGAAGAGACTGGAGTAAAACTTTTCCTTCTCATCCTGGAGGAATGGGCTCTATGGTGTCTAGCTGTAAAAGATCTGCCAGAACTTGTGGCATGATGGCCTGGTTTTTGGGGAGGGAAGGGATGCCTCTTCTGGGTGGCTTCTCTTTCCAAGATAAGAAGTTCCCTTTTTGGATAATGTTCAAGACCCACTCGTCTAAAATGGAGTGTCTAAGCAGGTGACAGTGGGAAAGGTGGGCTGAGAGGGGGAGGTGGGCAAGGCAGTCATGCATTACTGGGGCCTCTGTCCTGAAAGGGCTGTCTGGGTTGCTGTGGTGGAGCAGAGGATCTTGAGTTCGTAGGTTTTCTGGCCCCTCTCCTGAACCTGGAAGAGGGAGGGAGGCTGTGTAGTACGTCTTACAAACGTGGCTTTAGCAGGGTAATTCCTGTAATACTTGGGTAAGGCCGACACCAGCAGGTGCTTAATGTCCTGGAGCCCTTTGCTTTTTTCTTGTAGATTTTTAAAAAGGTCAGGGGATTGTTTTCCAAAAAGCTAACTGTGGTCCAGAGGGGCGTCTAGGATTTTAGCTTTGAAGTCCTCGAGGGGGTTCTGGAGTATTAGCAATGAGTAGCTCCTGAGGGCTGAAGCAGATGCTGCAGACCTGGCAGATTGCTTCTACAGCATCGTAGCCGCACCTTATGGAGTGCCTGGCTACCTGTTGAGCCAAGGAAGGTTTGGATCAGGTTGGTCTTGCTGGAAATGTCAGGCAAGGAAACCAGCATGCAAGAGGGTTGAGTGACCAAGTCTAATGCATACTTGGTCATGTGGGCCTAAATTTATGGCTCTGAAAGCCGAAGTAGAAGTGTACACCTTCTTCCCCATCCTATCCATGTACTTACTGTGTCACTGGGTAGTAGGGAGGCAGCAGTCTAGATTGCTTATTTGCTGTAGTGGCAATAACAGCTAGGTCCAGCTAGGGTGGCTTAAGAATGTGGTCCTCTGGTACTTTACAGAAGTGGTCAGGAAGCTTAGGGTCTGGGAGTCAGGGGCCATAAAGGTCACATCTAAGGCATACAAGTAAGCAAGCAGAACAGGGGGAATGGCTGAAAGGGAGGGTGATTCCAATTGCAGCAGTTCAAAGTACCTTTTTGGGTGTCATTTGGGAAGTGTCCCATTTAAAGTAATCCATCTTGGTGGTGGTCTCACCAAAAGTTATGTCCTCAGGTGAGAGCCCCCCTCCACAGATTCCTCATACGGAGAGCAATATTGCTGGGGGAAAGCAATCTGGGAACCATAAGAAATGGACTCCACTGACAAAGACGAAGTAGTCATGTTCTACTTCCCTGACCCGAGGGGTTTTGGATGGGAGGGAAGAAGCAGAGAAAGGCCTAGGGCTCAGAAGAGGCAGGGTGGAAGTGGCTGAGGCTGAAGGCCTGCAAGAGAGGAAGTGAAGGCCTGCCAATCTGTTGCGACTTCTGAAGAGGAGGTATGTTTAGTTCTCTGCTTTTTTTTGGCTGGAGAGGAAGTAGAGAGTGGCCTGGCATCAGGTCTGGAGCTTAGCACATCTGAAGTCTGGATCCCTGCTGCAGGTACCACCGAAACGGGTTCCCCCTTGATCACAACGGGTGTCTATGTCTGAGTGAGCTTTGAGGACGTGCCAGTCAGCTGCGAAACTGCTTCGAGGGACGTTGCTGCAGTAGATGGATCTTCAGAGCATGCCTCAACCCCTAGGCTGGCAATGCATCAGTAACTGGAGCGGCAGGCAAAGGCCTAGGAAACTTGGCCTTATTGTGCGAAGGTTCACTGCGGCCTCTGATGCAGGATCCATCCTAACAGCTAACCGTTTGAGGCGTTGGTTCAAGGTAGAGATTTAACGCAGCTAGACAGCTGAGCAAGGTCTTGGGCACAAACTATTGACAAATAGAGCAGGAGTGACAGTATTCCCAGTCTAGGCAAAAAACCTCTCATGGGCATCCTTGTGGGGTTATCTGGCACCTGCACTGGCACGCTCTCTTTTCCAGTCATCAGCTAAAAGCTACAACTAACAAACGCTAACTATAACAATAGTCAAAAATAAGAGTTTGAAACCCAACGGGCTACTTTTCTTTAAGAGGAGACATCTGTGAAGAAGCTATCGTATGACGTGAATGTCGTCTGTAGCTGAAAAGTTCTGAGGATTGTGCGCGCAGACGTCACATTTAAGGCCTCTTGGTTTATGGCCCTACGTGTGACATTCCATACACACTACAGCAGCTACGCTGAAGCTTTTGTATAGAAGCTGACGCAAGTCACCTGAGGGCAACAAATCCCACACCTAGAATACTGCAACATAGGAAAATAACATCTTGCGGTGATTGGCCTTGGCTAATGAGAATTATGGGGAACCAGTGCTGCCTTGGCCAGTAGGGAGTCACCAGCAAGATTTTTGGTTTGCCCTTCTTGATTTTCAGTAGGACCTTTTGGATTAGAGGAAAGGGTGGAAAGCGTACAGAGAAGTACAGTTGTGTACCTATCATAAATGTAGATGTTAGTGTATTCACTGTTGCAGTCATTACTCTTGGGTTATCCTGCTGGCAGGCTACCCTCAGTCGGCCAGAATTCTAAAGTCTAGGTCCGGCATCGGTTGCTGTCGCCTCTTCCCTGACGTCAGTGCGCCAGGGGTATAAAAGATGTAGCAGACGCCATATTCTTTAAGTTTTCTTGCCCCAGATGTCAGGTGCCCAAAAATTGGTAGGCTGAAAAAAATGCCAATAAAAATGCCTGCACAAAAACATTTCCTTCATCTACAAGCAAATACACCAAATAGGTTGTATAGGATAGAGAAGTACAGATAGACCCAGCAAAGAAAAGGGGGATGGTGGGTAACCTGGACAGCAACAGTGAACACTCGAACATCTACATTTATGGTAGGTACACAACTGTACTATGTTCGTGTTTCACTGTTGCAGTCATTACTCTTGGGTTGAATCCCAAAGCTGAGGATGGGTGGCTGGGCTAAATAGGATTAGGAGAGGCTATGAGGCCCTGCAGGACTGTAGTGGCAAAGCCTGCTCTGGACTAAAGAGGTAAGTGGTAGTGCTTTGTGAAGGTGTGCACTGAACTCCAGGTTGCAGCCTCTAAGATATCTTTGGATGGTACTCAGGCTGCTGCTCTGGTGGAATGAGGCCTAATGCCCTTAGGCACTGATTTGCCATGTTGAGAATAGCAGAAAATGATGCAATGGCTTATCCATTTAGAAATAGTCTGTTTTGAGATGGCCTTTCCTTGTGATGCCACAGCATACGACATTAAAAGTTGCTCAGTCTTTCTGAAAGCTTTAGCTCTGTCCAAGTAGAAGTGAAGCTGCCTATGTCCAAAGAATGCAGAATTTTCTCACCCATGTTCTGTGGATATGGATAAAAGGTAGGCAAGTGAATGGTTTGGTCGAGGGCCACACTGGACACCATCTTAGGCATAAATATAGGGTTTGTCCTCAGAGAAACCCTGTCTGGATGAAAAATGATGAAAGGTTCCACAGCCTTGAGTGCTTGTAACTCAGACTCGCCTTGCAGAGATTATTGCTAGGAGCAGAGCTGTTTTCCAGGATAAGAATTTTATATATGCTGTTGATGCTGGCTCGAAAAGAGGCAGTGAGAGTTTTTCCAAAACATAACTGAGGTCCCAGGCCGGAATTGGTGCTCTCCTTGGAGGCCTAATGTTTTTGGCTCCTCTGAGGTACTGCCTTAAACGATGAGAAAAGATAGGTGGTTCCACATTGTAATGGGCTAAAATGGCAGAGGCATGAATCTTAACTGATGAGAAAGGCCTTTGTTCAACATCTCAGTTAGGTATTGTAAAATCGGAGGGAATATTTGGTACACGTGTCAATGCCTTGGTTCCTGGTTCCAAGCACAGAATCTCTTCCATTTCTCTGCAGAAGATTTTCTGGTACTGGGCCTCCTAGATAACATCCAAAACAGCTTTTGAAAGAGGAGTGTTCTGAATGGCTACATTATCCGCCATGCTGCCAGATGTAGGGTCCTGAGCTGGCTGTGCAGGATCTGATTGTTTTGTTGGGTCAGCAAGTGAGAAGTTTGAGGCAATATCCATGCTGGACCTTGAGACAAGCTCTTTAGGATTTGGTACCAGTGCTGGCGTGGCCAGTCTGGTGTTATCAGTATCATTTTTGGCTTCTCTTGTCTGACCTTTAGGAGGACCCTGGGAAGGAGAGGCAGTGGAGGAAAGGCATATACTGTTAGATTTTCCCAGCTGAATGATAGGGCATCCACTTTCCATGCTTGCGATAAAACCTTGTGCAAAATCTCTGCAATTGGCAGTTGAGGGGAGGCAAATAGATCTATATCTGGTCAACCCATTTCCTTATGCTGAAGACTTGTGGATCCATTTCCATTCGTGGGGATCCATGAGGTTTCTGCTTAGCTCATCTGCTAGAGTATTTGTTTTTCCTGGCAGGAATTGCGCTTTCAGGTGAACTTGAAAAGCCAATGCTGTGTCCCATAAGGTCATTGCTCGTCTGCAGAGGGGGTAGGAATGTGTACCTCCCTGCTTGTTTGTGTACCACATGACCGTAGTGTTGTCTCTCAGTAACGGTCCTTGATGAAGCAGGTCCTTGAAAGCTGTCAGGGCATTTTTAACAGCTAACATCTCTTTTTGATTGATGTGAAGATGCATCTGGTTTGCAGACCATGTGCCCTGAATACATTTTCCTGCCATATGGGCCCACCAGGCATAATGTGATGCATCCGTTGTCAGTGTCAGTCTGGCTGTGGGTAGACTGAATGGCAGACCCTTGTTGTGGTGACAGGCTTTTGCCCACCATCGAAACTCCTGTTGCAGGCAGGGAATGAGTGCAATTACTGTCCCCAGGCTGTGGCAATGCTGAGTCCAAACACTTTTTAGATACCATAGTAGTTTCCTCATATGCAGTCTGGCATATGGAATTAGTAGAATGCAGGATGCCATGAAACCAAAGGCCTGAAGGATTTTCCTTGCAGATAAGTGGTTTTTTGTTGCCAATTTCTTGAAGTAAGTAGTCAGATGCTTTTATTTGTCTGGCGTGAGATACGCCATCTGGGCAGTTGTATTTAAGCTTGCACCCAGGAATATTATCTCTTGAGGGGGCACTAGTTTTGATTTCTTTTCGTTTACTGTGTACCCTAGACCAGTTAGTAATATTTTTACAAACGCCAGATGCTTTAGAAGAATATCTTTGTTCTCTGCTTGAATTAGGCAGTCGTCCAAGTAGGGATATATTTGAATTCCTTTTTGTCTGCAAAACGCAATTACTGGTGCCAGGCATTTTGTGAAGACCATGGGCGCAGTAGATAAGCCAAAGGGCAGTGCAGAGAATTGGCAATGCATTGAGCCAGCTATGAACCTGAGGTATCTTCTGCAAGATTGTCTGATTGGGACATGCAGGTATGCCTCTTAGTTCCAATGTTACGAGCCAAGCCTTCTTGCCCAGCATGGACAGTAGTTCCTGTACAGTCAACATCTTGGATTTTGCAACTTCCAGAAACGTATTTAGTATAGACAAGTCCAGCATTGGTCTCCAGGTTTTGTCCTTTCTGGGTACTAGGAAAAGTCTGGAGTAAAATACTTGCCCCTGCTCTTGTTGTGGTACTTGCTGAATGGCCCTCATATGTCCATGAGGGCTGTAATTTGTTTTTCTGCCTCAGCCCATTGATTGTGTGGCAGGTCTGGCATACCTTTTGACCTTGGTAGTGTGAAAATGGAACCTGTAGCCTTGGGGCACTATTGTTCAGGACCCATTCGTCTTGGGTAACCATTTGCCAATTTGATGAAAAAAGTGCTAGTTTCCCCCCTAAGTGGGCCGCCAAAAGAAGAGTGCTTGGATCTGGTAGAGGAAAAGTCATTGGGACAGTTTCCTGTAAGGCTGTGATTGGTCTTCTCCGCTTTTGGAGGTAGGAGCACCCCATTGTTTAGGCCTGTATGAGCCTTGGGGCTGAGATCTGCCTCTGGGACGCCTGTATCTGCCTCTGTGGCCTGTCTGACAGTGGAAAGGACCAATGTTTACAAGGCCAGATCCTGCTAAACCTGGGTGGCTGTACCTGTAAGAAATCCTCGACTGTCTGCATGGATTTTGCTTTATCCTCCATTTTTTCAACACCTTTTCTGCTTTAGTACCAAACAAAGTATCAAGCTGTAATGGTGCATCTAATAATTTAGCTTTAACATTATCAGGCACATTCTGTTCCTTTAACCAAGCATGCCTTCTAATAACAGAACCTGTAACAGCAGCCCTGCAAGAGGCCTCCAGTGAATCATAACCACATTGCAAAGTATGCTTTCCCACTTTTTCAGCTGCATGCAATAAATCCTGCAATTCCTTGTTCTCTGAACATTCAGTATTTGTCAACAATTTCTGTTTAAGCAGTGACATGAAATATTACTGATATTTAAGCATATGAAACTGACAATTTAAAGCCCTTACAGCCAAGGGTGTAGACTTTTATCCCCCATCTGTCTAGAGCCCTAGAATCCCCATCAGAGGGGACAGGGTTTTTTGCAGTGGAAGCTTTGACCCCTTTGGGACCCTGATATCTAGTTTCTGGGTCAGCAGCGGGGTTTTTATATAGGAATTTATGAGAATCCGGGACCCTGTAGTATCTGTCTGGCTTAGAAGGTGCAGAGAGTAGAGAGTCAGGGGACAGGCCAGACTCTGAAAATACATCTACAATGTCTAGAACAGGTGGAACAGCAAGGGGTCTGTGCTGAGGAAGTAGTAGAAAGTCCCAGAGCCTTTTCTTAGATTCAGAATAATCTTGGCTCTCCCAGTGGAAAAGCTCCCTCATGGTATGCAGGGTTTCCCCAAAAGAATCATCATCAGGAGGAGAGGCTGAAGGAATGGATTCTTCAGCATCAGAATCCACATAGGGAAGCATGGCGTAATCCTGTTCAGAAGAGGAATCAGAGGAAACAGAAACCTGATCAGAAGAATCATACTCTTGCCTAGGCCTCTTATCAGGAGGGGGATGGGAGCCCCTAATCAAAGTAATTATGTCTTCGGCCATTTTGAGCATCTGTTTTTTAGGCATGGAAGTCTGAGCAGGAGAATGCTGTACTTGTTTCTTTGTCTTGAGCTGCTTTAGTCCTTGTCTTTGCCAGCAGGATAACCCAAGAGTAATGACTGCAACAGTGAAACACTATGAACATCAGTCCCTTCCATGGAATGCTGAGAGCATCTACTCTCCAGGCAAGTTGGAAGTGATCCTTGATGCAGAATTTGTTCAATGGTCTATTCTGGGGTGACCCAAACAAATCCACTTGAGTATCCAACCGGTGGACAATGTCTAGAAAGGACGCTATTCAACATCTACTCGCGCTGTAGAGAGATGTTCTGCTGAGCATATCAGTTTGTCCTGAGAGGGGATGTATGAGGCCTGCAGGGACAAGTTGTGCCTGGAGGAGAGGTCCCAAATTTGTAGAGTTGCTCTGTACAGGAAGCAAGCTCTGGCCCATCCTTGTTGAGATACCACACAACTATGGTGTCTGTGAATATTTGAAGGGGGCCCGGTTGGAGGGTAAGAAAAGCCTCCAGGGCCAGAACTGCAGTAATTTCCCTTACACTGATGTGCTTCTTTTGAAGGGTAGGATTCCATGGCCTCCTGCATCCTGAAACCTTTGCAGGTGGCTCCCCACCCTAGATCTGATGCATCTGTGCGCATGAATTGGGTTGGGGATTTGGAGTGGTAATCCCAGGTTGTGAAGGATTTGTTGAATCTACCCCCCTTAGCTCTGTTTTGAGGCAGGGCAAAATGGGAATTTATTCCTCCAGGGAGTGTTGATGTTGTGACAACACTTTTTAAGGTACCAGTGGAACTTCCGCATGTGCATTCTTAAGGAAAGCATAGGAATGGTGGCTGCCATCAGGCCCAGGAGTTGCAGGAATCTACTTGCAGTTATTTTGGGGGGCTAGAAAAAGGTGTTGAAAGTGACTGGACAGGGACGAGACTTCATCCTGGGGAAGAAAAGCCCGCATCAGATCCATCCTGATCCTGCAGCCCAGAAAGATTTTTTCTTGCTGTGGGAGTAAGGAGGATTTGCTTAAGTTGAGGTTGAAGCCCAGGTTTTGAAGGGAAGTGATGATTTTGGAGGTCTTCTGTCTCTGCTAGGAGAATGTCATCTAGGTAGAGATGGATTTAGACACCTTGGGTCCTGCAGTAAGCAATGGCGGGGGCTAGGCATTTTGTGAAAAGCCTGCATGCAGTAGACAAACCTAACAGCAGGGCTGTAAACTGAAAATGAGAGCAGGGTCCAGTGAAACTTAGTATTTTCTGTTGGAGGGTTTTATGGGGATATGGAGATTAGCCTCCTTTAATTCCAGTGTGGCCATGAAGGCCTGTGGTGGAATTAAAGGGAGGAGAGTTTGAACAGATAGCATTCTGAATGATGGAACTTTTAGGAATTGGGTTAGGAAGGATAGATCTCGCAGACATCTATACGGCCTATCATTTTTGGGGCTCACAAAGTTTAGTGAAACCCTTTTCTTTCCTGACCTGGAGGAACAGGTTTTATTGTTCCTAATTTTTGGAGGTCTAGAATGTGAGGCAAGAGATAGATTTGATTTTTGGGTGGAACGGGGGATGGATTTTTCCTTCCAAGAAGGAATCTATTTTGAATTCCCTCAGTACTCATTGGTCTGATGTGATGTTTTTTCACAAAGGGGAGACGGTAGGGGAGGGTGCTGACAAAGGTAGATGGGCAAGGCAGTCCCACATTGTTGGGTGCATTTTGTCCTGAAAAGGCAGTCTTGGAGTCTGTTGAGAGTTAACAGGTCTGGAGGAGGTTTGCCTTCTGGTTCCTCTCCTGTGCCAGGTAGAGGAGAGGGCGCCAGAGGAAGGAGTTCTCCTGACAGGTTTTGCTGGGTAATTCCTGTAATACTTAAAAATAGGGACACAAGTAAATGCTTGATGTCCTGTAGCTCCTTACTCTTCTCCTGCAGGTTTTTAAACCGCTCTACAGATCGTTTACTAAACGAACGATTATGGTCTAAAGGGGCATTCATAATTTGTTCTGAAGTCCTCAGGGAGTGGTTGTAGGTGAAGCAAAGAAAATCTGTGGAGAAAAGCAGAAGCTGCAGACCTAGCAGAGGCCTCTGCTGCATCATAACTGCACCTAATGGAATATCTGGGTTGCCTGTGAAACCAGACAGTTGAGATGCTATGCCAGATTTAGTAAGGCAGTCAGGTATGGCAGCCAGGAGATTGGAGGCTTGTGAAAAAAGGTCCAGGGCATATTTTACCATGTGTCTGGTAACTGATAGTACGGAAAGCCAGGGTGGAGGTTACACTTTTCCCAATCCTGTCCAGGCTTTTGCTATCAGTTGGCAGAAGAGATGCAGAGGGAATAAATCTGGATTGCTTGTACGGAGAGAGAGCAATTACTGCATGATCTTGGGGAGGCAGTTTAAAGAAGTTATGTACTTACCATAATGTTCCATGCGAGTTCATCTTGCCTTCATTCTTACGGATGGGTTTTGGAGCCTATCCTCAGCTCACAGCTTGCCAAAATGAAAAAGCTCGAGGATTTCAACCAGCTTGTGGCTTACTCCCTATCCAGTGATGAACTGGTGCTTCCCTCAAATCTTGTTTGCTGCCAACGTAATAAAAATCTGTAATAGTAATATCAAGAATAACCCAAAGACCCAACACCGCCATGAGTTGTTCAACTTCAGTCCAAGAAAAAACTGGAAGAGAGTATGAGAGTGGGATGCAAGAATAAAGGCAAAATGAACTCGCATGGAACATTATGGTGATTACATAACTTCTTTACGTGAAGTGGTTCAATCTCGCCTTCATTCTTACTGATGGGTTAGTGTTCCAAGCACCATCTTTCTTGGGTGGCTCACAAGTATATTCCTCAGGACGTGGAACCAAAAGAGGCCCTGGAGGCTCTATCCACTTTGTAATGAATGATGAAGGCATGAGGCCTGGACCACATGGTCGCAGTATAAATGAAATCTACTGGTAGCTTGGCCAGAAATGCTGAAGATGTGGAGACAGCTCTAGCTGAGTGGGCCTTTACTTTTTGATGTAATGGTGTATGAACAGAACTATATGTAAAGGAGATTTTATTTATTTTACATTTGTTGACCGGGATAGTCTGACTGGATGCATGTCCATTTTCAGAGGAGGCCTAGGGAGAAAAGCTCCAAGGGTAAGAAGATACAGCATTACATATTAGAGTATTTACAGTGATTACATAAGTAAGCAACTTAAACAAGTTTCACAGGTTAGAGTTAATCCCGAGCGCAAGTCAGGATTAAATTAAATTACACAATAAACTAGTTAACAGATTTTTCACATTCTAGAGAGAGTTAGCCAGGCTTGATAAATTGACAGCCATTTAAGTGCCAAATGTGGTTTGAGTCTAGTTTTAAATTGACCTAAGGTAGAAAGTAAGGTAATATCAGCTGGAAGAGAGTTCCAGGGTCTACTTAGAGTTTGCAAAGAGTCACCGGCTGTGTTATTAATTTTGTTAGTCTGAATTAGTAGTTTGTTTGAGGATCGAAGCGGTCTAGGATTGTTATAGGGGGTGATCATATTTTTAAGTGCAGGAATATTGTCCGGATTATAGAGGATTTTATAGGCCATAATCGTGGTGCAGCGGTTAGCGTTGCCGCCTCACAGCAAGAGGTTCTCCGGTTCGATCCTCAGCTGGGGTGCCTTCTGTACTGAGTCTGCATGTCCTCCCTGTGGTCGTGTGAGTTTCCTCCGGGTGCTCCGGTTTCCTCCCACATCCCAAAGACATGCTGTAGGTGGATTGGACACACTAAATTGGCCCTAGGTGTGAATGTTTGCGTGTGCCTTCTGTGAAAGGTTGGATGTCGGGCTGGCAACTCGACACAAACTCCACTGCCAATCATGAGCGGACAGTGATCCGCTGTGGTGACCTCTAACCGGGAAAAGACGAAAGAAAAAATCACTTGGTTAGACTGGCTTAGGCTGGGTAGTTCAAGCCACCCAAGCTGATTTAAGACTGATGCAATGATGTGTGCTAAAAGGCAGCCCAGTGGCAAACCTGGCAATGTGGTTGTAGCAAATTGACAGTTTAAGGACAGTCTTGTTTAAATTTGAGAGTAGAGGGGATGCATACAGAAGGGTTGAAAGAAGGTGAGAGCGAGCTATGGCAATTTCAGCTGGAGGGGTTAGGAAGACTTATTCTGTAAAGTGACCCTAGTTTTTATTGGTTTTGATAGTTTGGTTAACATGTAGGTCAAATTTTAGATCCTCTATGATGACACCTAATAGTTTTGAAGAGGAGTCAGGGGAGATTATTGTGCCATCATTTGAATTTATGGTAAAGGTGAAAGCGGTAGACCTACGTGTTGGTGAAAACAGCATTTTAGTTTTTGGGGGATTTAGGATCATTTTGACAACGTGGTTTTTACCACTGGAGCACCTTTCTTGAATGAGAGAATGAAACAAAGAACTGTTCTGATTTTCTTAAGTCCTTGGTCCTGTGCAAGTAGAATCGAACATGCCTGTGAAAAATCAAGCTTGTGCAGCATATGTTCCATCTCAATAGTATAATTTGGGAAAAAACGTAATTTTTATAGTCTGGTTGAGATTTGTGTCTGAACAAACCTTAGGTAAAAATGATGGTTTTGTCCTAAATGAAACTGTCATTATGAGAAATCAAATGCGGGGGGTTTATGGAGAAGGCCTGTAATGTACAGTAATGTACACTTACCATAAATGTAGAAGTCAGAGTGTATTCACTGCTGCAGTCATCACATTTGGGTTATTTGCTTGCAGTAGCCCTCAGTCAGCCTGATTATCAAAGTCTTGGGTCCTGCTTTCGTGACGTCAGGTAGTCAGGGGTATAAAGCATGCAGCCGACACCATTACATCAATTTCTTGTCCCAGATGTCATGTGCCCCCTAATGGGAAGCAATTAAAATATATACATACAAGGTTATATCTCCAACAAAAAAACACACAAGAAGCTTTTAAGCATAGCAAAGGAGAGTTAAAGGTATAGCCAAAAGTCGTCAGAGGCTGGAGGGAGGGTGACCAGGACTGCAAAAGTGAATACACTAACATCTACATTTATGGTAAGTGTACACAACTGTACTATGTTCACATTTCACTGTTGCAGTCATCACATTTGGGTAGATTCCCAAAGCTAAGGATGGGAGGAGGCATTTAGATAGCATTAGGACCAGCTATAAGGCCCTGCAAGACTGCAGTGGCGAAGTCAGCTCTGGATTTAGAGAAAATTGGTAAATGGTAATGCTTGGCAAATGTACGTACAGAATTCTAGGTAGCAGCTTCCAGGATGTCCCTGGTAGGTTACACCTCTGAGAAAGGCTGTAGAGGTAGATGCAGCCCTGGTTGAATGGGGTCTATCCCCTGTGGGATAGGTTTTCCATGGTGCTTACAGAAGAAATGAATGCAATGGCCTATCCATTTAGAAATGGTTTGCTTTGAAATAGCCTTCCCCTCTGCCCTTGCAGCAAATGTGACCAGTTCAGATTTCCTTTGAGGTTTAGTCCTGTCCAAGTAAAATCAAAGTTGTCTGTGCACATCTAAGGAGTGCAGGATCCTTTCCCCTTTGTTCTGTGGATTAGAAAAGGTTGGCAAATGAATGGAATGATTAAGAGCCACACTGGATACCACCTTGGGCATGGAGGGATTGGTCTTGTGGGACACCCTGTCAGCATGAAGGATGATGAAAGGCTCCACTGCCATAAGGGCCTGTACTTCAGATACCCTTGCTGAAGTAATTGCTAATAAAAAGGCTGTTTTCCAAGAAAGAATTTTTAACTCTGCACTTGCAGCTGGCTCAAAAGGAGGAAGAGTTTTTCCAATACAAAGTCAAGGTCCCAGGCTGGAGTTGGGATTCTCCTGGGTGGTCTTAAGTTTTTGGCCCCTCTGAGGACCTGATTGAGCAGTGGATGAGAGAAGAGGAGTGGTTCTGTGTTGTAATGACCTGAAATGTCTGAGAAGTGAATTTTGATTGAGGAAAAGGAAAGGCCCCTGTGAAGCACCTCAGTTAAGTATTGAAGAATCTCAGGTAAATTGGGTGCTGCTGTGCCCATCCATTTAGTTTGGTTCCAGGCACAGACTCTTCCTTTTTTCAGCATAAGATTTTCTAGTACTAGGCCTCCTTGCCTCCAAGATGACATCCAACACTTGTTTACTGAGGGGGTGGTAATGGAGAGATTAGGAAATTAGCCAGGTTTTGAAACTGTGGGTGCAGAATCTAGCTCTCCTACTGTAACAGCAGGGTAGGGGTCTGAGGCAGGTACCATGGAACCAGCAGTGACAAACTGCGCAAAAGGGGGTACCAGTGCTGGCGCGGCCAGTCTGGTGCAATCAGTATCATCCCTGGTTTGCCCGGTTTGATTTTTAGTAGTACTTTGGAGAGGAGAGGCAGAGGAAGAGGAAGAAAGGCATAAACAGATTTTTCCAGCTGAAGGAAAAAGCATCCACTTTCCAAGCTTGTTTATGGGGAGTCCTTGCACAGAATTTGTCCAACTGGTAGTTCTGGGGGGAGGCAAACTGGTCTATATCTGGGCTCCCCCATTTATCAACATGTTGAAAATCTTTGGTTCCAGTTTCCACTTGTGTGGGTCCATGAGATTTCTGCTGAGCACGTCTGCCAGTGCACTTAGTTTTCCTGGCAGGAATTGAGCCTGCAGATGCACTTGGTATCTCAAGGCTGTGTTCCACAGAGCCATGGCTAATCCAGCAAGGGGGGGGGGGGGGCGGTAAGAACGGGTAGGGGTGAGTGGGCGGGGGGGCAGAGGGAATATAGTCCTCCATCAGAATCCTCATAGGTAGATAAGGGAAAATCCTGGTCATCAGTGGAAACAAATTTCAGAATCCTGGTCAGAAGTATCATAAGCAAATTCAGTCCTCTTAGAGGGGGAGGTTGGCTTCCCCTGATTAAAGTAATAAGGTCTTAAGCCATTCTTCTGTTTTTTAGGCATAGAGGCCTGACCATATGGTCTGGGCGTCAGTTTTTTCATAGTTTGAGTTTTAGGCCTTGAAGATGGCATTGGTTTAATATGCAAGTCAGTAGGCCTGAATATACACTCAGAAGCTAGAGCCTGCACAGCGGCTCTGGACCCATCCAAGATAGAGACAGTCGCAGGTTCCAAAGTTGAAGAATCGCGTGGCATACCAAACAGAACGGGTCTCAGTAGAGGCCTGTGAATTTGAAGTAGTGGGTATCAGGGGCTGCAAAACCACCTCACTGAGTACCGGGGAACTGGCAACTGCTTAGAAGCGTCATCAGCAGCTTTGGACCTAGCCCGCCTGTCTTTATCTTTGCGTTTTTTCGGAATGTAGTAGTCTGATGGCTTACCGAAGACATATATGGATAATTGAACAGAGTACCAAAATATTTGAGAGAGTAAATAAACAGAATAGTTTAGTTGCTTAAATAAGGCACAAAACCAACAGCGATGTATGTCGTGGTCAGGGCCCAGGCAAGGAATACAGTACGAATGAATATGAGAGGTACTTGCTTTCCACAAAAAATACAATTATTGACTTTGACATCGGTTTAGAGCAAGAAAAAGTTTCCCCAATGGGGTACTTGGCTTTAATTGAAGACTTTGGTTGTGGAACTCTAAAATGAAAATTTCAAGAGTAGGCCGACTGGCACTTGCGAACTGCTTCTGCTTCGGGCACTGCACAGCAAGAAAGACTGATGTAATGGCATCAGCTGCATGCTTTATACCCGACTACCTGACGTCACGGAAAATGAAACTGACGCAGGACTCAAGACTTTGATAATCAGGCCGACTGCAAGCAGATAACCCAAACATGATGACTGCAACAGTGAAACACTAACATCATCTCTAAAACCCTCAAAGCAGAAGAGTAATAGCTACTAGAAAAATGTTTTTCCATGATAGATTTCAGGCCACAAGATGAGGCAGGTTCAAATGGGGGTAGGACGATTAGTGAAAGAATCAAATTGAGATTCCATGGTGTAGCCGGGGATTTAATGTTGTCTTTCGGCTTTTTCTGGTCAAGGGTCGCCACAGCAGAACTCTGGTCCGCTAATGATTGGCAGTAGATTTTCACGAACGCCGAGGTGTCAGCTTGACGTTCAACCTTAAACGAAGGTACTCCCATTTACGCATGTCTTTCGAACACCCACCCAACCACGGGGAGGACATGCAGACTCCACACAGGAGGCATTCCCCGCACTCTAGCAGAGAATCGAACGGAAGAATCTCTTGCTGTGAGGCAACAACGCTACCACTGAATCTGGGGGTCTCAAATGAATACCTTTAAGAAATTGTTTAGAAGGCCTGCGAGACATACTAGACCCTTGATCACCCAGAAGAAAGTTAGAAATTGCTGCCAATTGAACCCCAATGGCTGCTGCAGTTGCCCCCCTCAATGAAGTTAGGTCAAAAACTCCAAGACGGATGAAACTGAAGCCAGATACAGGTCAATACTGGGACATGCCCATACAGAGAACCTTTTCCACTTATTAAAGTACAACTTCCTGGAAGATGCCTTATGAGAGGATGTTAGAATGTGCTGAACTGCTGCTGAGGGGTTCTGAAACCTGGCTATTCTCAGAAATGGAACAGACAAGCTGTCAATTTGAGGGCATGAAGGGCAGGATGAAGAGGCCCTGATGAATGAATCAGATCTGCAACTGGGTCCAGGATCCAAGATTCTTCCAATAGATAAAACTGAAGAAAGGGGAACCCAATCTGACGAAGCCAGTAAGGTGCTATTAGAATGATGGCCCTTACCAGTGTCTTTGCCTTCTGTAAAACTTTGGGTATCAGTGGAAAGGGTGGAAAGCAAAGGAGACCTGGGGGCCAACTGCATACAAGCAGTGTCCCTAGGGTAATGCGGGGGGGGAGATTAGGGCAAAACAGCTGCTGCATTTTATGTTAGTTGGAGTTGCAAAAAGGTCACAGCAAGGCTGGCCCCACCTGCGGAATATCCCTTCAGTCACTTGTTTCAGGGACCACTCGTGAGGCAATAGAATTGCTCTGTTCAATTTGTCTATCACATTGGACTTCACAGGGATGCGCATTGCTATCAGAAAGCGCTGGGTGGAAGTTGCCCGCTGCCATACTTTCAGGTCCTCTCTGCATACGGGGTAAGATCGGGTTCCTTCTCATTTGTACCAGACCATTGACATGTTGTCTGAATTGCCACGGTCCATAGAGGAAGGGAGTCTTGAAAGACTGCAAGTACCGCTCTCGTTTCTAGGACATTGATATGCAGGTGAGCCTCGTGTTCCTTCCATGTGCCTTGGGCAATGGGTAGAACAAATAGGCGACCTTTTACTACTTGAGATGTCAGCCACCAGCGAATATCATTCTTGCAGGAGTTAAGCATCACAATTTGATGAGACATTAAAGTTCTTGAAAAGACCACTGAGTGAACAGAAGCCATTGCAGTATACGCATATGCATTCGACCTAAAGGAATTGCAATGATTCCTACCGCCATTGTCCCCAAAAATTTGAGCACCATTGAAGCTGGGGCTTCTTCTTTGGATAGAAGATTCAGAACTGGTTTTCATAGAACACAAACCCTTTCTGGTGGAAGTTTTAGTCATGGAAATGGTATCCATCTGCTCCTATACACAGTATGTCTAGATGGCGATAAGGCAGATTTTTCTGAATTTATGGTAATCACCAACTGACTGCAGAGGTTTAAGGTTGTGTCCCTTGCTTGTACGAGTTGATGCCTGGTGGTGGCAGTGAAGAGCCAGTCATCTAAGTAACAAAAAGTACAGTTGTGTACACTTACCATAAATGTAGATGTTCAAGTGTATTAACTGTTGCAGTCATCACATTTGGGTTATCTGCATGCAGTAGCCCTCAGTCGTCCTGATTATCGAAGTCTTTGGTCCTGCATCGGTTACTGTCTCATCTTCCATGACGTCAAGTAATCAGGAGTATAAAGCATGCAGCCGACGCCATTACATCCGTTTTACTTGCCCCAGATGCCAGGTGACCCCCTAATGCAAAGTCTCTCTCCCAGTCTCCCCGTCTCCCCCCCCCCGTCACTCCCCGTCTCTCTCTCCCCCCGTCGTTCTCTCGTCCCTCCCCCCTCCCCCGTCCCTCTCCCCCTCCCCCCGTCCCTCTCAGTCTATCTATATATCCACGCATACATACATATACACACACCACACACACAAGGTTATACCTCCAACAAAAAAGCAAATACACCAAAAAGCTTTTAAGCATAGTAAAAAGGAATAGAAGTATAGCCAAAATAAATCAGGGGGCTGGAGAGAGGGTAACAAGGACTGCAACAGTGAATACACTCAAACATTACATTTATTGTAAGTGTACACAATTGTACTATGTTCTTCATGTTTCACTGCTGCAGTCATCACATTTGGGTAGATTACCAAAGCCAAGGATGGGAGGAGGAATTTACATAGCATTAGGACCAGTTATGAGGCCCTACAAGACTGCAGTGGTAAAACCAGCTCTGGATTTAGAGAAAATTGGCAAATGGTAGCACCTTCTAGGATGTCCCTGGTAACCCTCTGGAGAGGAAGCAGAGGGAAAGAAGTCCTCTGCATCAGAATCCTCATAGGTAGATAAGGGTAAATCCTGGTCAGAGGAAACAAATTTCAGAATCCTGATCAGAAGTATAAGCAAAATCAGTCTTGGGTCTCAGAGGAGGAAGGCTGGCTTCCTCTGATTAAAGTAATAAGGTCTTCAGCCATTCTTACTTTTTGTTTAGTGATAGAGGCCTGACCATGAGGTCTGGGTGTCTGTTTTCTAGGCATGGATCGAATTTTAGGCCTAGAAGATGGTGTCAGTTTAATAAGCAAGTCAGTAGTCCTGAATACACCCTCAGAAGCCAGTGCCTGCAGAGGCTCCAGACCCATCCAGGGTAGAGACATCCGCAGGTTCCACAGTTTAAGCATCTCGTGGCATATCTGACTCAAAGTGGGCAAATCTGAAGTAGCAGGTATCAGGGGCTGCAAAAAACGTCACTGAGTATCAGCGAACTGGCTACTAGCTTAGAAGCATAGTCTGCAGCTTTGGACCTAGGCGGCCTGTCTATTTGCGTTTTTTTCAGAATGTCAGTAGTCAGGTGGCTTACAGAAGCTATATATGGGTAATTGAACAGAGTAACAAAATATTTAGAAGCGTAAATATACAGACTATGAATAGTTCATTGTTTAAATAATGCACAAAACCTAAGATATGTCGTGGTCAGGGCCTATGCAAGGAATACAGTACGAATGAAAATCTGAGAATTGTTTTCCACAAGAAATACAATTATTGCCTTTTACGGACAATGGTTTAGAGCAAGAAAAAGCTTCCCCAAGGGGTACTTCGCTTTAGTTGAAGACTTCGGTTATGAAACTTGAATACGAAAATTTCAGGAGTCTGCCGACCGGCACTTGCCAACTGCTTCTGCTTCAGGAACTGCACGACAAGACTGATGTAATGGCATCGGCTGCATGCTTTATACCCCTGACAACCTGATGTCATGGAAGATGAGACAGCAACGGACGCAGGACCAAAGACTTTAAAAATCAGGATGACTGAGGGTTACTGCAAGCAGATAACCCAAATGCGATAACTGCAACAGCGAACCACGAAGATCACCTGGAATCAAATGTCCCAGGTGAGCCGTGACTACTGAAATGCATTTGAACATTCTGGGGGCTGTAGTGAGACCAAAGGGCAGAGCTCGAAACTGGCAGCGACGGGCTCCTGGCCAAAAACGCAGATAATCTGTATTGTCTGGCCATTTTGATGTGGTAGTACACATTCGGGAGATCTATCGAGCACATCCAATTGCCTTTTCCAAGAAAGTGAAGTATAGACTGTAGCATGACCATCCGGAACTTTGTCTTGACAGATTTGTTTAGTCTGCTGAGATGCAAGATGGGTCTCCAGTCCCGTTTTCTTTGGAAGTAAAAAGAACCTTAAGTTTCAGATCCTGTGGTCTGACAGGACTGGTTCATAGGTAGGTACTAGGCTATTAGCCCTAGGGCCTATACAAGCCTTGCCAAAGATTTGCCTTTTTTCCAGCAACCTTTGAATCTGTAAAGTTACTTGTTCCCTGTGACTGGGTGGAACGTCGGATTTTCCGTAAAAAGTGGGGATGGTGTGGCAAAGGGAATGAAGTATCTTCTGGATATGATGCTGTGTACCAAGCGATCTTTTATTTTTAGCAAGGCGTCTGGGTACAAAGATAATCGTCCACAGACTGCCTCTAGAAATTGACAGGCAGGCATCCTTTCAGGAGCACTGATGGGGCTTTCTAAGGAAATGATTTGTCTTCCTGATACAGCAGACCCCCACTGCTGGATGGGCAATGTCTTCCATTACACCCTCCCTTTGCCTCGGGGGGGGGGGGGGTCAACACGTGTGCCCTGGAAAGCTAGAGTTTTACAGAAAGTACAGTTGTGTACACTTAACATAAAAGTAGATTAAGTGTATTCACTGTTGCATTCATCACATTTGGGTTATCTGCCTGCAGGTAGCCCTCAGCCAGCCTGAATACCAGAGTCTTCAGATTCCTGCATCAGAAGCGGTCTTTCCAGGACGTCAGGTATATCAGTTAAGCAATTATATGTTATGGTACACCTCCATGAAAAAGCAAATACACCAGAAAACAAAAAACAAACAAGAAGGAAAGGTAGAGCCAAGAGTAGTCAGGAGGCTGGAGGAAAAGTAACCAGGACTGCAACAGTGAATACACTAATATCAACATTTATGGTAAGCGCACAACTGTACTATGTTCTTTGTGTTTGTGTTGCAGTCATCATATCTGGGTTGATTCCCAAAGCTAAGGAAGGGAGGAGGAAGTTGGAGAGCATTAGGGCCAGCTGTTACGCTGTGCAAGACTGCAGTGGCAAAACCAGCTCTGGATTTAGAAAAAAAAAGGCATGTGGTAATGCTTGGTGAAGATATGTACAGAGTTCCAGGTAGCTTCTAGGATGTCCCTGGTAGGGACTCCTGAGAGAAAGGCTGCAGAGGTAGATGTGGCCCTGGTGGAATGTGATCTTATCCCCTGTGGGGTATGTTTTCCATGGTGCTTGTAGCAGAAATTAATGCAATGGGCTATCCATTTGGAAATGGTTTGCTTTGAAATAGCCTTCCCCTCTGCCCCTGCAGCAAAGCCAACTAGCAGCTATTCAGATTTTCTGAGGCGCTTAGTCCTGTCCAAATAAAATCTTTGTCTGTGCACGTCAAGAGAGCAGTATTCGTTCCCCTTTGTTTTGTGGATTAGGGAAAAAAGAAGGCAAATGAATGGACTGATTTAGGGCCACACTAGACACCACCTTGGGCATAAAGGAAGGATTGGTCCTGAGGGAAACCCTGCCTGCATGGAAGATAATGAAGGGTTCCCACTGCCATGAGAGCCTGTAATTAAGACACTTCTTCCTGAAGTGATGGCTAGAAGGAAGGCGGTTTTCCAAGAAAGGAATTTCAACTCTGTTGTTGCAGCTGGCTCAAAGTGGGGAACAGTGAGCTTTTCAAATACAAAGTTAAGGTCCCAGGCTGGAGTGGGGGGCTCTCCTGGGGGTCTTAAATTTTTGGCCCCTCTAAGGAATTGTTTAAGCAGGGGGTGAGAGAAGAGGGGTGGCTTAGTATTTTGTCTTTTCCCGGTTAGGGGTCGCCACAACGGAACTCCGGTCCGCTGATTGGCGGTTGGTTTTATGGTGTAGAGTTGCCAGCCCGACGGCCAACCTTCAACGAAGACACGCCCATTCAAAGCACGTCTTTCGAACGCTCACTCGACCATGGAAAGGACATGCAGACTCCACACAGAAGGCACTTCCAACCCAAGCCTAGAATCGAACGGGAGAATTTCTTGCTGTAAGGAAACGCTACCACTGCACCACCGCGGGAGTATTGCAAAAATGGCAGAGGCATCAATTTTAATTGACGAGAAGGATAGGCCCTTGTGGAGCATTTCTGTTAAGTACTGAAGAATGAGGTAAGCTGGGCACCATTGTACCCATCCACTGAGTCTGGCTCCAGGAACAGCATCTTTTCCAGTTTTCAGCATAGGATTTTTTTATACTAGGCCTCCTTGCCTCCAGAATGACATCTAACACCAGCTTATGAGGGATGCTATGGGAGAGCTCAAGGAATTTGCCAGGCTGCAAGGCTCATGGTTTGAAGCTGAGGGTACAGAATCTGGCCCACCTGTTGGGACAGCAGGGAAGGGGTCTGAAGCAGGTGCCATTGTTCCAGCAGTGTCATACTGAGCAAAAGGGGGTACCAGTGCTGGCGTGGCAAGTATTGTCCTTGGCTTATCCTGTTTGATGTTTAGCAGAACCTTCGAGAGGAAAGGCAGACAGGGAAAGGCATAAACAGAGGCTTTCCCAGGTAAAGGACAGGGCATCCACTTTCCAAGCTTGACTGTGGGGAGTCCTTGTGCAGAATTTGTCCAATTGGTAGTTCTGAGGGGAGGAAAACTGGTCTACAGCTAGATCCCCCATGTGTTGCTCAAGAGGTTGAATATTTTTGGTTCTAGTGTCCATTTGTGAGAGTATGAGATTTCTGCTCAAGTCGTCTGCCAGTGAATTTAGCTTGCCAGGCAAAAATTGAGCTTGTAGGTGCTCTTGGTAGCTCAAGTCTGTGTTCCACAGAGCCATGGCTAGTCTGCAGAGAGGGTACAAGTGGGTTCCCCCCACTAATGTACCACATAACTGTGGTGTTGTCTGTCTTTACCAATAGTTGTCCTGAAAGAATGCAGTCTTTGAAGGTGGTCAGGGAATTCTGTACGGCTAATTTCTTTTTGACCGATATGCAGGTGCAGCTGTCTCAGGTTCCATTTGGCCTGAATGCACTGCCCTGCCAAGTGAGCTTGCCATGCATAGTCGGATGCATCTGTTAGTGTTTGGGCAGCAGGGGGTAGAGTGAAAGGGAGCCCCTTGCTGTGGTAGCAGGCCTCTACCCACCAAAGGAACTCTGCCTTTATACAAAGAATGATGGGAATCATTGTTTCCAAGCCCTAAGAATGTTGACACCATAAGCTTTTTAGATACCATTGTCGTAGCAGTCTTTCGGCTTTTCCCGGTTAGGGGTCGCCACAGCGAATCACCTGTTCGCTCATGATTGGCAGTGGAGTTTTACGGTGTCAAGTTGCAGGCCCGGTGCCCAACATTCCACAGAAGGCACACATGCACGCACTCACAACTAGGGCCAATTTAGTTTGTCCAATCAACCTACAACATGTCTTGGGATGTGGGAGGAAACAGGAGAACCTGGAGGAAACCCACCCGACCACAGGGAGGACATGCAGACTCTGCACAGAAGGCACCCCAGCAGAGGGAAGGAACCAGAGAACCTCTTGCTGTGAGGCGGCAATGCTAACCGTTGCACCACTGTGGCCGCTTTTTAGATACCATTGTAGTTTCCACACATGCAGTCTTGCATATGGAATTAGTAGAATGCAAAAGGCCATGAACCCCAGGGCTTGCAGAATTTTCCTTGCAGATAGCTGGTGTTTTGTGGCCAATAGTTTGAAGTAGGTTGTCAAATAAACTGGTTTCTCGGGAGTGAGGAACGCCATCTGGGAAGTTGCATTTAGGCTTGCACCCAGGAATTCAATCTGTTAGCAGGGTACTAGGTGAGATTTCTTTTTGTTTATGGTATTCTCCAGTGAGGTTAGAAGTTTCTTTAGGAATGCCAAATGTAGCAACAGCAAGTCCTGGCTTTCTGCCCGAATCAGACAATCGTCCAGGTATGGGTATATTTGAATATTTCTCTGCCTTCAAAATGCAATGGCTGGAGCTATACACTTTATGAATAGCCTGGGCGCAGTAGATAAGCCAATGGAAAGTGCAGATAACTGATGGTGCATGGAGCCTGTCCTGAAGCGTAGGCATTTCCTGCAAGACTCCTGTATTGGAATGTGCAGGTAAGCCTCCTTCAAGTCCAAGGCTGCAAGCCAGACATTGTTGCCTACCATAGGAAGAAGTTGTTGAAGTGTTAACATTTTGAATTTTGGGATTACCAGAAAGGTGTTTAGAAGAGAGAGGTCCAGGATAGGATGCCAGGAGCTATCTTTTCTGGGTACCAGGAAAAGTCTTGAATAAAAACCTTGACCCTTCATTCTGCTGGCACAGGCTGAATAGCCCTGATACTTAGAAGAAAGAGAACCTGCTGTTGGGCCTCCGCCCAATGACTTGGGGGTAGGTCTGGCCAACCGTTTGGGGCTGGTAGTGTGTGGAAGAGGAATCTGTATCCATGGTAAACAAAGTTCAAAACCCATTTGTCCTGGGTAAAGAGTTCCCAGTTTTCTGCATGCAGGGCGAGCTTTCTTCCTAAGGGAGCAGACAGTTGAGCAGGGTTTGGAAAGGTTAAGTCATTGTGCCATTTTTCCGTATGGGGTGGCTTACTACTCCCTGATTTGGAATTGGGAGCCCCCCACTGTGTAGGCCTGTGCATAGCCTGAGACTGCAACCTAGCTGGTCTGCTGTTCCTGGGTTTGGACTGAAGGCCAGGAAGAGAGACTAGAAAGGACCAATTCTTTGAAGGCAAATGCCTACTAAATCTGGGAGGCTGTACTTGCAGGAAATTTAACAGTTTGCATAGACTTAGCTTTTTCCTCCATCCTTTTTGAGGACTACTTCTGCTTTGTTGCCAAAAAGGCAGTCTTGGTTTAAGGGAGCACCTGGTAATTTAGTTTTAATATGATCTGGAAAGTTTTTCTCCTTAAGCCAAGCATGCCTTCCAAGTACAGACCCAGTGACAGCAGCCCTGCAAGATGTTTCTAAAGTGTCAAAACCACAATGCAAAGTATGTTTACCAACTTGTTCTGCAGAACACATTAAATCCTGTAATTCCAAGTGTTCAGCACAGTCAAGAATCAACATCATTTTCTGTTTATGTAGTCCCATAATATGCTGCTGATACTTTAAAATATGAAACTGGCAATTTAAAGCCCTAATGGCCAAAGTAGCAGAGGTGTATACCTTCTTACCCCAGGATTTTTGGCAGCAGTAGCCTTGATGCTTTTTGGTCTTTGGGAAATGGTCTCTGGACCAACAGTAGGAATCTTGAAGAGGAACTTGTGAGAGTCAAGTACTCTAATACCAGTCAGGTTTTCTGAGAGCTGGAGGTAGTGTCTGGGGAAAGGCTAGATTCCAAGAAAGCATCATCTACAATGTCAAGAACAGGAGGGACAGCTAAAGGCCTGTGTTGAGAAAGAAGAATTTCCTAAGCCTCTTTTTGGAGTCAGAGTAATCCTAGTTTCCCAGTGAAAATGCTCCCTAACAGTGAGCAAGGTTTCACCAAAAGAAAAATCTTCTGGAGGGGAAGCAGAGGGAATGGGATCCTCTGCATCAGAAATCTCATAGGTAGGCAAGGGCAAATCCTGGTAATCAGAAGGAACAGAAATATCAGATTCCTGATCAGAAGAATCAGAAGGAAGATCAGTTCTAGGTCTCATATGGGGAAAGGCTGGCTTCCCCTAATTAAGGTAATAAGGTCTTCAGCCATTCAAAGCATTTTTTTAGGCATATGGGCCTGAGCCTGCAGTTTGGATGTCTGTTTTCTAGGCGTGGTGCGAATTTTAGGGCTGGATGAAGATAGCGTCTGTTTAAAATTCAAGTCTGTAGGCCTGAATACACCCTCAGAAGCCAGTGCCTGCACAGCTACTCCAGACCGATCCGGGGTAGAGACAGCCACAGGATCCACAGTCGAAGCATCTTGCAGCATATCCAATTCCAAATGGGTCTCAATAGAGGCTTGCGAATTTGAAGTAGCTGGTATCAGGGCTGGCGACTAGGTTAACAGAAGCTTCGGCGGCAGTTTTGGACCTATGTGGTCTGTCTAGCCCCCCCCCCCCCGGAAGATAGGTAGATGGCTTAATGATGCCATTTCGGAATACAGAGTACAAAAATAATTTGCTGCAAAGATAGACCAACGCTGCATAGTTCGGGGGTTGAACAAGGCACAAAACTGACAGCGAGGGACATCTTGATCTGGGCCTAAACAGGGAATGCAGAACGAATGAAAATCTCTGAAGTATTTGCTTTTCACAGATAAGACAATTAACTTCTACTGACATTGGTTGGAGCAAGAAAAAGGATCCCCAACGGGGCATTTATCTTTTTTGAAGACTTCAGATGTGAAAATCAAACAAAAATTTCAGGAGTCGACCGGAACTTGCGAACTTCTACTTCGGGCACCGCACGGCAAGAAAGACTGATGTAATGGCATCTGCTGCATGTTTCACACCCCTGACGACCTGATATCATGGAAGAAGAGACCACATACGACGAAGGAATCTGAAGACTCTGGTATTCAGGCCGGCTGAGGGTTACCTATAGGCAGATAACCCAAATGTGATTATTGCAACAGTGAAACACGCCC
>NC_056747.1:1257582103-1257609525 GCF_019279795.1 Protopterus annectens | reverse complement strand
GGCAGTTAACAAAAACATCCATCAGTGTATTTCAGTGGATGCCCGTGCCATCTTCTGCACATGGCAGCAGAGAAAGCTTCAAAGGAACTTCCCGTTTCAGCTGATGAACTCACCATTGACATTTATTACTTTCTAGACAAGAGCAGTTAGCGAAAGCAAGAATTCCAAAAGTTTCAGGCTTTATGTAATGTTGAAGTTAGAAAGATCCTAAAGTATGTCAGCACTCGGCTGTCATTGGGATTGTGTCTTAGACGCATACTTGAGCAGTGGGAGCCACTTACAGAATACTTCCAAGTCCCAGGTCAAGGCACCTACAGTCACAAGTTCAGTGAAACGCAAGGTAGTCAGACACTGCAAAAACTCGTGAAAATATATCTGCCAAAAAACGGTGTACAGTCATCAGTAACAGTCCTGGCAAAGCTGGTCAGAGTGTCACTGCAAAGATGGTTAGTAAAGAAAAACAGCATGATTCTGGAGTACTGCCAAAACAGGTGGACCATAAAGAAATGCAAAAACCTGCTAAGACAGTATCCGCACCTTCAACGAAACTGCAGTCTCCTGTTGTGATGAAGTCTTCTGATTGCACAACATCAAAACAAGAAAACAGTACTAGTAGTACTACTGGAAGCCATACAGCCAGTGAAGGTAGACCACAACGTATAAGGCGACTTCTGATATCACCACAGACGAAGCTGTATTGCTTGTTCCTTGACGACGTGTTACCAAATTTCGGCAATGTCAATGTGAAACTACAGGAACAGAACCCATTAATTCATAAACTGAGAATACTGCTGTCTCTTCTCGAATCATTAGCAGTTCGTTTCATCAAGCCATCAGCAATAGTTGAAGCAACATGTATATCTGGTCTGGCATTTAGTGATCGGTCCATTCAGAAGGACAATGAAGACTTGGTTTGTGGTGGTGCAGTCAGATCACTGATTGCTAAACAAGGTTTGTTGGATGACGGAGACAAACTTGCGTTCTACAAAAGTGTAAGACGTTTCATGGAGACTGCAAGCAAATAATTGTCAACAAGATGCCACTTCAAGAGCCTCTTCTGAAACATGCTGAAGTGGTGGACATTGAACTAAGAACATCAGACAGCTTGAGGTTTGCTTCTCTGCTGTACTTTGTAAAGCGATTTCCATGTCTGCTTCCTGAAGGTGGCAAACAACTTGACAAGTTACAACAACAGTTTTTGCTGTATCATTGTGACAGATCATTGCCAGACAGTGTTCAGAAAGCTGAGAGAGCAGATGTGCAATGGCATCTGATGGGCTAGCTACAAGATACTCAGAGCAAGCCAAAATATGATCTCCTTTCACATGTGATGAAAGGGATTCTGGTGATACCACAAAGCATTGCTGACTCTGAAAGAATCTTCAGTCAGGTCCGTCGAAACCAAACTGATTTCAGGCCTAACATGGGGGCCAAGACTCGTGCAGTTGATGTTGATTGCCAAGACCAACAAATACCATGAAGACCAACACTGCTATTCAACACCTTTCACTGACCAGTTTTTGCGACAGGCAAAACAGGCAACGGTTAAATCACTGGAAGGAGCCTCAAGTACTACTGTTTCATCATATGGCAAACAGTAACGTTAAGACCGTGCACAACATGTCAGAGAAAATGAATGTATATAGTTATCCGTGACATTGACTCATTAGTGACTTTGTTGTCAGCTGTAAATGTTTATGCTGTTTATAATGATAGTTTGATTGCTGCAAACATCAACATATCACATTTTGTTCTTCCAGTTTTCAAGGGTAAGCAATAAACATAACGAATAGTTGCAGTTGTACATAATAGGGGCAGTATGGAATGGTTGACAGTGCACTTTTTAACATAGATTTGTGTATCTCGTAGCTATTTTACCGACTTTGCATCCCTTAAAACTGTCAAAAATCCTCTCTTATCCTCCCGTATTTTGGACGCCGGACTCCCTTTTTTCACAGTTTCCAGGTTGGCATCCCTGGGTCTGTATATGCCGTACTGGAGTTTCTTAGTTGGGGGGTGCCACCGCTCTCTATGGGCACGTCTGGATTTTGCCGCCATCCCTGCATTTGACTCGAGGTCTTTGCCAGCTGGATGCCAGCTAGGCCTTTTAAGAAAAAAAACATTTATCTTCTTCTGAAGGCATGCCAGGTTGGCAGGCCTTCAGAGTTTGCTTTCATGGCCCTTAAGCCTACTACAGTAGGAACTCCTAGCGCTGCTTCTCCACTAAAGTTCTAGACCTCTAATTCCTGAAAGGAGGGTAGAATTACTGAAAGAGGAGGAATATGGATCTCCAGGAGGAGGATCTTTTGAGCTTGATTCCCCAGTGGAGGACTAACCTTTGGGGAAGCTAAGATGAAAGACCCCTTTAAGAGGGAAGCCTCAGATATGACATTAACTGCAGAAGAGGTTTTATGACCTGATAGAGATGGACTCCCCCAGTCCTACTATCCCTGCTATTCAGCCAGCCTTCCTAAATGCCTTTGCCTCTGCTTCAATCAACCCTGACTCCCAACCACTAGCCCCACGGAGGGCAGATAAACTCTACAAACTCGCTGAAACAGAGAAATTTCTGATTAAGTGCCCCTGGTTGACCCAGCCACTATCTCCATCTCTATTGATGGGGCTTCCAAGCTGCTCCCCACTACAACTATTCTTCCAGCTGACAAGGGCAGCAAGACCGTGGAAAGTTGGGGAAGAAAATACACTTCTGCCACCTTTATCATTCAGGGCCTTTAACTACCAAACTCACATGACCAAGTATTTCTTAGCACTGCTGGACAAAGCCGCTAAGGAATTGCCTGACATCCCAGACTGTGCAGCCAAAGCTTCCTTGACTTTCCTGCTAGTCTCTCTTAGGTGAATAGACTGACATTAAGATGCAGTTATAATGCAGCTGAAGCCTCAGCTAGGTCAGCTGCATCAGCTTCTGCGTTGATGCTCTTGGCTATGCCTTCAGGGCCAAGCTAATTGGTGCTCCTTTGGATCACTCTGCCCTGTTGGGTGGAAAGGTGGCTGACCTAAAGTCCCTGCAACAAAAGGGCAAAGAATTGCAGGACCTAAAACACCTGCTAGTCTTGCCCATCCCTAAGTTCCACAAGAACTACCTGGCCAAGACTCGATTCATCAGGAAAACCTCTAGGCCTTTGACCCCCCTAGAAGACAGCCCCCTCTGGCTAAAGCTTCTCTTCCCTCCAGCCAAAGGCTTCCCTTTCCAGATAGGGCAGTTAGTGTCTGCCTGCCACTCTCTCACCCCACCCCTCCCACATCCTTTCCCCTGTCTGCCTGGCTCTCACTGCCTCCCTGTGTGGTCACTCATTACTTCAGACAAATGGTTCTGTCCATCATACAGAACAGTTAATTTATGACCTGGATAACCCCCCCCCCCCCCAACAAGGCTGAACATGCATCATCCACCCACCAGTCAGTTATCTCCTAAGACAGGTATTGCAATCCGTGGTTATACAAGGCACTATAGAACCAGTGCCTACAAAATTAAAAAGAAAAGGAGTGTACTCCAGAATCTTTCTGGTCCCCAGAATGGATGGACCATAGAGGCCTATTCTAGACCTTTCTCATCTCAACCCCTTCTTTAAAGGTTCCTACCTACAGGATGCTCACTCTCCCTACCCTTTTTCCCCCTCCTACTACCCCCAAGGATTCATGGCAAACTTGGACATAAGATGCCTACCTTCACATAATAAAGACCACCTTCATGAAATACCTCTGATTCCTGGCAGGCTCATACCATTTTCAGTTGTGCCTTGTCCTTTGGGCTTTCCACTGCTCCCAGGATAATCGGGCAAAATGTCTGGCTCCAGTCATCACTTACTGCAGGGCAAAGGACATCCAAATATTCCCTTATCTAGATGACCACCTAATTTAGGCAAACTATCAGATTATCTTTATACCCAGACCCTTCTGCTTCTAGTCTCTAGGTTTTCTAGTAAACTTCCCAAAATATCTCCTGAGCCCTCACATGACATTGTTTTCCTTGGTTGCAGAATCCAGACAGACCTGATGAAGGCCTTACTACCACCAGAGAAGGTGGTGTCCCTGGCACACCACCTACTGTGCCCTTCAAGCATCAGAAATTACAGCAAGGCAATAACTTAGACTTCTGGGATACATGACAGCCACCTTAACGTGTTGCCTTTAGCAAGACTGCGCATGAGGAAACTACAATGGTATCTTTGGTCAGTGTGGAGTCTGCACACTCATCCCCTAGAGTTCAGGGTTCCTCTCCTTCCCTGCTTGAAACAGGAATTGTGAAGGTGGGTGATGCAGGTGGCCAAGAACCCAAGCCTCCCTCTACAAATGCCCACACCCTCCTAGACTGTCCTTACAGATGCTTCAGATCTGGGATGGGGAGCAACTCTAGTACAAAAAAAGGTGCAAAGTTTGTGGACAGACTGACACAAACTGGGCCACAGTCAGCGAAATGAGAGCAATCCTTGCTCTACAAGCTCTTCAACCCTATCTACAGCAAGGCCCCTACCAAGAGATTCATAGATAAGACCACAGACCTGTTGTATCTCAACAAACTGGGATGGACGAAATCACATCTCCTATGCAAACTAGCCCTGCAGGTGGGGGCCTGGCCATCTCACAGGGAATTACCTTCTAGGCAGCCTACTTACCCTCCCTGCACAACTCCCAGGCAGATTACATAAGCAGGACCATCTCAAGCAGCCGCAAACGGATGATGTTATGTGATCCTATCTCGCCTACATTCTGAATGATGGGTTCGGAGCCGATCCCTCGGCTCCGACTCGGCACGCTTATGCCAAAGAGCGAAGTCTCTTATTGGCTGAGCTTACTATATCCCAGGATACACCACCATCAGTCCCCCAGATCTCGTTTGCCGCTTAACTGCAAGGACGTGGTCTCGAGCTGGCTGGGCTGAGTAGCTTTTATTAACTACTTTTTCTGTCAGTTTTTGTGCTTGTATTTCACAAAAGCCGTTTTAACGCTATTGCTACCTATTGCTGCCTATTGTATGCGATTGAGTAGTGGAATTTCTTGTGTGTGATTGGGTAGAGTTTGTTTTGGCCCCTTTCAATCCAGGGCCTTTTCGGTCAAACTGTATAACTGAACTTTTAGTGTTTGAAGTTCCGGTTATTACACCTAAGGTTGTGTTTTACACAGTTTCTGTAAGCCTTGGTTTTTCGTCATAAGCGATTCTACAGTGGTTAAATTTCCTGTCAGAAATTGTTAACATTATGTCTCAAGCCCCTAGGCCTTCGGGCTTTAAAAAATGTACTAAATGTGCTTTTAAGATGTCTGTTACTGATGACCATCTACTTTGTGTTTATTGTTTAGGGCAAAGCACTTGCAGGAGTCATGCAGCGTATGTCACGCTTTTTCCTCTAGGGTCCTCCAGGAGAGGAAAATAAATTAATTCTTAAAGGGTTGATTAAACCCTCTTTTGAAGAAGCCTTGTCTTCCGCTCCGACTCCTGCCAAAAGAAAGGGCTTGGCTCCGACCAGTCCGTCGGATCCGACTGCCAAGAGACCTAGGCAGGCCTCTCCTTCGGCTCCAAAGACTTGGGCCGGTCGAACGGTCTGCCTCGATGCCTCAGTATCGACTCCTGGCTCGAGCCGATGGCTGGGGCATCGAGGCGGGTCACCTTCGCCGGCTCCACTGCTCTCGGAGCCGACAAGGTCGCCCGCTCAGACACTTCCTCCTCGGCGAAGTCTACCTCGGCACCGATGGAATCTGGTGTGTGTGTTTCCGGCGCCGATTCTCATCGAGTCGCCTCGAGCCGGTCCCCTAGTCCCTTGGGGCGAGGAGAGGTCTTCGAACCCGTTCTGTTTCCTCTCGGTCTTCGAGAATGTCGGATTCTGATATAGACAGGGTGCTCCAAAGACTTTTCCAGTCCCCAGTCTTCCAAAATTTGTTTCGGCTCCGACCCAGTTGGCCGGAGCCGATGGCCATGACCCATCCCATTGCTATTCCTCCTCCGACTGCTTCGGCTCCGCCCGGAGCAGGTGCTCTTGGAGCCGGTGGAGATCTCAGGGTCGGCTCCGACCCTTACTCCAACCCGGGCCTCGGGTCCGAGTTTGGTACGGACTTCTTCGGCTGGACCGAGGGTGATGTTTGGGACCGATGCTTTCGGTTCGAGCCTCCCTCGGTGCCGACTGCGGGACTTCCGTCTACTATCATGGCCCGGAGACTGGACGCTCCCAGGATTCTGGAGGTCCGGCTTTCAGAGCCATGAGGAGTGCCTTGGCCAAATCCTCTTCGCCATCTCTCCGGTTTTACCAGCACCTTCCCTGGGCGTGGAGACTGGGTCTTTGGCAGTTCCCCTGTCTGTAGCCAGCGGAGCCCCGAGGCCTGAGGTTACCCCCAGTGGGGGTTTCCCTCTTCCTGAGGGTTCTTCGGAGTCATCTCCAGAGGAACCCCCAAGGAAGAGATCGTGCAAGAGGAAGCACGTGGACTCCCCCGAGTCTATCACATCGGACACGGATATGGATGATGCAGAGGGGTCCCCTAAGTCGTCCTCGGATGATGTCTCCTTTGCAGACATCTTAGAGATCCTCAAACAACGAGGCGGCTGGATGTCCAAACCCCCCTCTGCGGACGAATCAGTGCTCCTCAAGGCCTTTGGGGCTCAGCCCTCCGCCTCCTGGGTATCTCTGCCCTTCGACGAGCTTCTGGATTTAGTTTGTCGAAGGGCGTGGGAACACCCGGATACTGTGGAACCAGTCCCTTCTCGTCCAAACAAATTCTTATCTGCTCCCCCCGAGAAGGAGTTCCTTACTAAAGGCGTGGCTGTAGATGCCATGGTGGTGGCATCTGCTACACAGCAGGACGTGGCAGAGGCTTCAACGTCCGTCCATCCATCCTCCTAATAAGGAGTCTAGGAGTATGGATAGGTACGGGAAGCGCACCCTGACTTCAGCGGCCTTTACCTTAAGGTCTCTGAATTATTTGGCACATTTTACTAGGCTTCAGAGGGATCTGGTCAAGGAGTTGTCAGACTCCCTCTCGGGTAACCTACCTGAGCAGCTAGCCCAGTCCGTCAGCTCTCAGTTGGCTATCCTTACGTCAATTGCTAACTCGTCCATGAGGCTCATTTCCTATGCGGCGAAGGGCGGGTAGAGCGGCAGGCACAGGCGTGGCTCTCGAGACAGGCCTGGCTCCGCTTGTGTCAGTTTCGGAGGCCTTCAAGTCTTCCTTCGCCGACGCTCCCTTTGATGGGTCCTCATTGTTTGGACCCAAGGTGAAAGACACCCTTACCGCTGTGAGCAAGAGGGAAAAGCGTTATCTGCCGTAGGGCCCGTTATTCCACTCCCTTTCGGCCTTACCCAAGGCCAAAGGAGGGGAAAATGTGGTTCAAAAATCTCGCAAGTTTTTCTCCCAACAGCAGGAAGATTCCCGTCCAGAGGCAGAGGGCGGGAAATTTTTCAGGAGACGCCGTCCCAGAGGCGGCAGAGGGCCCCGCAATTCTGGAGACCGAGTCCTTTCGTGGCTCTTCAGCCTCCCACACGACATGAGGGATTGCCCGGCTGTGCTGCTCGAGCCAGTCGGGTGTCGCTTTGCCAAGCACCTAAAAGCCTGGGAGTCAATCACTCAGGACAGATGGGTGCTTGGATAATTGCCGGAGGTTACACCATCCCATTCAAATACTCACCCCCTCCGTCCAAGAGAATCCCGGACCCACCACCCAGTCAAAGGGAAATAGCAGCCGCAGAAGCTTCAAAGCTGCTACAAAAAGGAGTCATCCAACCGGTCCCCACAGACCAAATCGGATCAGGAAATTACTCCAGGTTCTTTTTAGTGCCAAAAAAGACAGGGGACCTGAGACCAATATTGGATCTCAGCAGACTGAACCTATCCGTTACGAAATCCAAATTCCGAATGGTCACGTTGCAATCCATTCTCCCGTTGGAGAAGGATGTTTGGATGTGCTCCATAGACCTCAAGGACGCCTATTATCACATACCGATACATCAGGCGTCCAGAAGGTATCTGCGCTTCAGCCTGGGAGCCAGTCATTACCAATTTTGTGCTCTGCCCTTTGGTCTCACCACAGCCCCCAGGGTGTTCACCAAGTGTTTGGCAGTAGTGACGGCTCACCTGAGGAGCCTTGGATTCCAAGTGTTTCCCTATCTCGACGACTGGCTCCTGACTGCCACCACCAGGCATCTACTTATGGACAACCTCAAAGCCACCATCTCCCTGGGTGTTTCCCTGGGGATTACATTCAATTGGTCAAAGTCTGTCTTGCTGCCCTCTCAGCATAAAGTTTATAGGAGCAGAGATAGACTCAAGATTGATGCGTCTTTCTTCCTGCGAAAGGATCCGAACCTTACAGGGCCAAGTTCAAGCTCTGATCTCGAGATCCAAAGCCCCAGCCAGGATGGTCCTACAGGTTCTAGGCTCAATGTCTGCCACGGTACTTTTAGTTCCTCTAGCAAGGTTACACATGAGGATTCTTCAGTGGCTCTTATCAACTCAATGGTCCTTTCAAGATCTTCCCCTCAATCATCACATCATGATTACGGAAATATGCAAAGGGACCTGCGCTGGTGGCTTCAGACATCCAACTTGGATCAGGAAAACCCTTTGTTCTCCCTCCAGTGGTTACCCTGACGACAGATGCCTCCCAGATAGGGTGGGGGCATTGTCTGGGCAGGCTAGTTCAGGGCTCCTGGCTTCCGAAGCTCTTCTCCACATCAACGTGTTGGAGATGAGGGCTGTACTTCTATCCCTACAGGCCTTACACAAGTTCCTTCCTCAGGGCATCATCGCCATCCACACAGACAACATGTCGGTGGTTTGGTATCTGAACAAACAAGGAGGGACCAGATCGTATCCCCTTTGGAGAGGCCATGAGAGTGTGGGAATGGGCTGTAGCTACCAACCGCTTCTTGGTAGCGACCCACATCCCGGAAAGTCAAATGTATTGGCGGACAAATTAAGCAGGACAATTCTCTCTCCTCACGAATGGTCTCTAAACCGCACAGTAGCAGCCCAGGTTTTCAAGAGATGGGGACGCTGCTATGACCTATTTGCGACTCCACAAAACACCAAGTGCCAAAGGTTCTTCTCCTTGATTCCACATCAGGAAGTACCAGCCATGGATGCTCTAGCACAACCCTGGCCAACAGGGTTGCTTTATGCTTTTCCTCCAATTCCACTCCTTCCCAAAGTCATTCAAAAGCTTCTCAGCTAAGGTCTTCAATGATTCTGATTGCCCCATACTGGCCTCGTCAGATATGGTTTCCTTACCTGAAAAAGCATGCAGTGGACGATCCGTGGACCTTAGACCTGATCCCGGATTTGCTAATCCATCAGTCGGGACATTGGCATCAGTCCTTCAATCTCTGAAATTGACAGCTTGGCTCCTCCACTTCCGACCTTAGTTAGAAGTCACACACTAGACCGGAAGTTGTTCACATTTTATCTTCGCCCACAAACCCACCACTAACAAATTGTACCTCAGTAAGTGGAAGAGGTTTGCTATCTGGGCTCAACTCAAGGGCTTAGACCCTATCACTGCTCCTGTCCCAGAGGTTTTGAAATTCTTAACATCCCTATTTAATCAGGGATCTTCTGTCTCAACTATTAAAGTTCAACTAGCTGCTATCTCTAAATTCCATGAATCCACGGATCCTCCTTTGATGAGCAGCAGACTATGCAAAACATTCATTAAAGGTGCGAGTCTGTTAAGACCACCAGTTTTTCATCCTGCACCTCCGTGGGATCTTGATTTAGTGCTTCGCATTAACATCTCCCCTTTTGAACCGGCTGCTACATGCGAATTAAAATATCTGTCATGGAAAACGGCATTCTTAGTGGCTATTACTTGGCAAGAAGAGTCTCAGAGCTTCAAGCCCTGTCTATTAAACCACCATATTTGATTTTCCACAAAGATAGAGTATCTCTTAGGCCTAATCCATCCTTTGTCCCAAAGGTCTGCTCTAGTTTCTGTCTTCAACAATCTCTAGAACTACCAGTTTTCTTTCCAAAATTCTCTAATGAAGCAGAATACACTCTCCATAAATTGGATGTTCACAGGCAATTACGCTTCTATTTAGACAGGACTCAGCAACTTCGTAAGTCAGACCAGTTGTTTGTGTCCTTCTCAGATAATAAATTGGGCCAAACCATCACAAAAGCTACAATCTCAAAATGGATCAGAGATTGCATAACTCAGGCCTATTCTTCTTCAAGTAAGCAACTTGCATCATCTATCAAAGCTCATTCTACCAGAGCTATGGCTACTTCTATAGCTTTTCATTCCAAGCTCGCTATTTCGGAAATTTGTGCTGCGGCTACTTGGTCCAACCCGCACACTTTCATTTCCCACTACAAATTGGATGTGGCATCTAAAGGACGAGCTTCATTTGGTTCCACGGTACTCAGGAGTGTTTTCCAGTGAGCCACCCAGGATTCAGGTGCTAGGGACGCTGTCCCATCATTCAGAATGTAGGCGAGATAGGATCACATAACATCTTTTAGTTATGTACTCACCATAACTTCAGATGTTTGGGATCCATCTCGCCACATTCCTGATACTCCACCCTCCTTCCCCTGCCTTGCAGATCAGAAGAGATAGAACGGTTTTGAGCTCCACTGTTTTTATCTTGTTTCATCTGACGATGTTATATAAGCAGGGTATGCATGTGTGCATGTATGCGGACAAACTAGATCTGGGGGACTGATGGTGGTGCATCCTGGGATATAGTAAGCTCAGCCAATAAGAGACTTCGCTCTTTGGCATAAGCGTGCCGAGTCGGAGCCGAGGGATCGGCTCCGAACCCATCATTCAGAATGTAGGCGAGATGGATCCCAAACATCTGAAGTTATGGTGAGTACATAACTAAAAGTTTCAAAGTCTTTTTCCTGAACTGGTCCACAGGTGAGGTACATCTCAAATAGACCTGTTTGCCTCTGCCATAAACTGGCAACTTCCTGGTTACTGCGCCAGGGCACTTGACCCCATGGCACTGGCAACAGATGCCTTCTCAATGTCCTGGAAGAGGAAATTTCTGTATGCCTCCCCCCTCCCTTTGATTCAAAAGGTTCTGCTGAAAATTCAGCATGTTTCTCCAAAAATCTTATTGGTGACTCCCTACTGGCCAAGACGGCACTGGGTCCCCCTTCTCCATTTGTCCAAGAGCAATCGCCACAAGTTACCATTCTCTGAACCTAATCACACAGCACAAAGGAACTCTGGTACACCCACAGTGGCAGTCCCCTGTACCTTTCCCTGTGGCTGATAGGATTCTGATCCCCTTCAGACACCTGTACAATAAGGACATGCTCAGTTTCCTGCAGACCACCAGGAAACCTAACAACAAAATCCTGTCTCTCAAAGTGGAAACTGTTTTCTATTTGGTGTCACAAAAAATAGCTGGACCCACTGGAAAGTGACTTTCCTCATCCTGTCTTAACTTGCTAAACTAATGCAGACAGAACTGGACTACTAGTCTCTAAAAGCACATTTGTCTGAATCTGTGCCTGTCTACCTCTGGATCCACCCCTTGCATCCAGACTTCACAAATCTTTTCTCAGAGGAGTTCTACACTTACGACCACCCAGGAAAACCGTCCCCTCCTCCCTAGGACCTTAACTGTGCATTAGAAAAACTCATCTTAACCCCCTTTGAGCCAGCAGATAAAGCCCCCATAAAATTTTGCCCATGAAAAACTGATGTTAAGTTGTCAATCTCGCCTTCATTCTTGCTGGATGGGTTCGGAGCCGATCCTCGGCTCCGACTCGGCCAATACTAAAAGCTCGAGAGCTAATTCCACCGGCTCGAGGCTCCCCTATATCCCACAATGCTAGGCGGTAACTACTCTGATCTCGTTTGCCGCTATAGCTACGAGGTGCTTTTCTTACCGGCTCAGGCACGCAAGTGGATTTTTAACTTTGAGGTAGTACTAATTCCCCTTTCTTTCTTAGTCTGATATATTCCTATTGTTAGTGTTAGTATTTAGCTCCATCGACCCCTTTTTTTTCGATTCCCACCCCTCTTATTGTTCTAGGCCTTCGGCCCTTCCCTCACCCCAGTCTCTTTTTCAGTTAGTGTTGTAGGGGCTTGTGTGCTTGTGTTTTTTGGCTACTTATTTGTTAGTGTAGAGTGTCTGTGTGTGTGTTTGATACAGTCTCTCTTCCTTAATGTCTAAGGATAAGGTCTCAGGCTTCAAGAAGTGTGACTCGTGCTGTCAGAAGATGTCTCTGACAGACGGTCACACTTCTTGTGTGTATTGCCTGGGACCTGTGCACCTGCAGGACTCTTGTGCTGTCTGCCATGGTTTCAGCCCTCGAGTCCTGCAGGAACGCAAAAACAAGCTCATCTTAAGGGGCTTGTTAAAGCCTGAAGGCCCCCCGACTCAGTCTGGGTCGGGGAAGCCTTCGAAAACTTCAAAGCAATCTACTCCTGCTCTTGAGTCGACTGTGGAGAAGTCGAAGCAGGCTTCGTCATCGGCTCCGGCCGGAGCCGATGTTCTTAGGCCTCAAACAGTTACCTCGGCTCCGGCTGGAGCCGAGGCTGATGAGTCTTCATCGGCTCCGATACCATCATCGGAGCCACTTTCTAAAAAGAGGTCTAGATCCCCCTCCATCGGATCTATTCCTAAGCCTCTTACCGTTACTTCGGCTCCGGCTGGAGCCGAAGCTAGTAAGTCCCCATCAGCTCAGATTCCATTATCGGAGCCATTTTACAGAAAGCAGTCCAGGTCCCCCTCCATCGGATCTGTGCACTCGGCGCCAGGTTCCCCTCTCCTTTCAGAGCGGAGTCACAAAACCCATTCCTCTCGGTCTTCCAGGTTGTCAGACCATGATTTGCAGAGGGTGGTGAGTAGACTTCTTAAGTCAGAGGCACTGGCCCCAATGCTCCATAGCCCGACTCATCAGTCATTGGCTATTCCCGTCCCAGATTACATTCCTCCTCTGACTCCTTTGAGTTCGAAGCCAAGGCTTGTTGGAGCCATGACTGTCGGTGCGTCGGATCCGATACCTTCCATTCGCTCGGCTGTCTGCTCCGATCTCCTCTTTGGAGGATCTCGCGCCGGCTTCCCTCGTCGGCTCGAGGCGAGTGGCATCGGACCCTTGTCCGACCCTGCTCTCCCTCTCGGGGCTTCGGCGCTGGTGAGTTCGGCTCCGACATCGGCTTCAGAACAGTCTGTCGGTGCCGGCAGGGGTCCTTGTCTCTTCGGAGCGAGGGCCTCTGGCCTTGCCTGACGGGGATGCCTTCGAGGTCATGCGGAGCGTGCTAGAACCAGGTTCTGCCCCACAGTCGGCTCCCTCAGCCCCTCCATCTACAGTGCCTGCGGTGATTTCTACTCACCCCCTTGTCTCACACCGCAGAGAACCAACTCCTCAAGATTCCCCATTGGGAATTTCCTCCTCTTCCGAGGTCTCTCCTGACCCTGCAGGAGATCCCCCTAGGAAGAGGTAGTGCAAGAGGAAGCACATTGACTCCCCTGAGTCTATCACCTCTGACACTGACTTAGAGGAATCCGAAGGGTCCCCTCGTTCCCCCTCTGAGGATGTCTCCTTTGCAGACATCCTTGAAATCCTTAAACAGAGGGGGAATTGGCCAGCCCTTAACCCTTCGGAGGATGAGTCAGTGTATCCTGAGGCGTTTGGTTCTCGCCCTTCTACCTCCTGGGTGTCCCCTCCCTTTGACCCCCTTATGGAAGTGGTGGCGAGGAAGGCTTGGACGGCTCCTGACTCAGTGGAACCCACCCCGAGGAGACCATCCAAATTTATCACTGCCCCCACAGACAAACAGATGTTCTTCGTTTTCCATTGCTGCAGTCCTTACTATTGGGTATAGTCCGCATCCAGTCGGCCCGAATACCAGAGTATAAGGCTGACGTCGGTCAGGGCGCATTAGACTGACGTCAGTACGTCAGGGTACTAATGCGCATGACCGGCGTCATATCCTCAGTCTTTTTTGCCGCGTGATCCGATGCAGAAGCAGTTTTGCGAGTGCAGGTTGGCGTTCTGAAATATTTCCGAAACCGGAGTTTCAGACCGAATCAGAGTTGGCTAAGTACCCGTTGGGAACATTTTGGTTTTTTTGCCTCAGTATTTAACCGGATGTCAGAAAAGTGAATAACTGTATTTCTTGTGGGAAACAAATACCTCATAGGGATTACCATACATTGTGTATACCTTGTTTAGGGCCTGAGCACGACGTTGTTGGTTGCCGCTCTTGTGCTAGGTTTAACAAACGCACTATTAAGAGGAGGTTAGACTGTGCCAGATTAGTGTTTGGGAAGCGTTGCAATTATAAAATGCCGCCGGATGCTCCGGCGCCGCTTCGTCAAGAAGCGCAAGGACAAAACAGCGAAGCCTAGGGTTGATGAACCGGCAGTCCCGGACGTCGGTTCTTTAGGTGGCTCAGTGGAGCCAGAGGTTTTGCCAGGAGTTTCTATGGAGTCTCAGGCAGAAACTTTACTGTTACAGGATGTACCCTCTCAGGAGGCAGGCCAGGCTGAGGGGGCTTCTCAGGTAACTATTCTTCCCTCTCTTCCCAAAGTAGTTAGAGCCTCTCCTTCTGTTGCCAAAACTTCTTTTAGAGGTAGGCCAACTTCAGCTTCAGTAGGGGCTTCTCCTAGCCTTTCGGGTTCTGTACCTAAGAAACATATGCTTAAAATGGCAGAAGATTTGATTACTATGATTAGAGGTTCTATGGGCCCTCCTGATAAGAGGCCTAGGGTGGAACCAGAGTTTGACAGTTTTGAACAGGGTTCAGGGGCTTCTGAGTCTTCTGCGGAAGATTTGCAGGAGTATCCTCATTATTCTGATTCTGATGTGGTGGAAGATGTTTTTGCAGAGGCTTCCCTGAACCCTGATTCTTTGCCTCCTGCTCCTGTTAAACCTGATAGGTACTATAGGGTGCCCGAAGCTCATAAGTATTTGTTTAAGAGTCCTAGGGCGGACCCAGAAACTGTTTCTCAGGGGCCTAAAGGTGTTAAGGCCTCTGTGGTTAAAAATCCTGTTCCCACTGACAAAGAGGCAAGGGCGTTAGATAGGTGGGGTAAGAAAGTGTATACTTCTTCCACTCTAGCCATGAGAGCATTGAATTGTCAGTTTCACATGCTGAAATATCAAAATTATCTCCTTTCACAATTGAAATCTAAGGTGGATGCTTTGGCGGAAGGTATTGATTGTAAAGACTTGCTGGATTTAGTTTATGTGTCTGAACAAGTGGGCAAGCATTCTTTGCAATGTGGTTTTGATGCTGTGCAGGCCTCCTCGAGGGTGGCTGCCACTAGTTCTGTTCTTCGCAGGCATGCCTGGTTGAGGGATCAAAATTTGGCTGAGCATGTTAAGACAAGGATTGTGGATGCTCCTTTACAGTCTGATGTGTTGTTTGGTTCACCTGTGGAAGCAGTTTTAAAGAAAATGGAGGACAAAGCTAAGTCTATGCAAACTGTTAAAGATTTTTGCAGGTACAGCCACGAAGTTTAGTAGAAATTGGCCTGCTAAGGGTGGACATATCCTGCTTATGATTCCCAGTCTAGGGGTAGGTCTAGACGTGGTAGGGCAGGGCTCAAGGTTCTTTTCGGCCTAGAACAGGAGTTCACCTGCTCAGACTTCTGGTGAGGGCAGGGGTCAGTCCTTTTAAACAGACCCAATGACCTGCCTTTTCAGCTGCCAGTAGATTCTCGCCTGGCAGCTCCTTTGAAGGACGACTGTCTCTTTTCAAAGAAAATTGGGATTTAATTACTCAAGACAGATGGGTGTTGGACATCATTCACCACGGTTACAGATTTTATTTCCATACAATGCCCCCTTTCAAAGGCATGCCAGACGTTCCTCCTCCACAAAGAAAAGAGGCTCACAAGCAAGTTTCTCAGTTACTCCAAATGGGGCCATTCAGCCAGTCCCTGTATCAGAAAGGGGCCTAGGATTTTATTCTCGCATGTTCCTAGTACCAAAGAAGGGGAACACGTGGCGACTGCTTTTGGATTTATCTCTCCTCAACACTTCTCTGGACATTCCCAAGTTCAAGATGTTGACGTTACAACAGCTTTTACCCTGCTGGGCAAAGAGCACAGGATGGTAACTTTAGATCACAAGGAAGCTTACCTTCATGTGCCTATCAGGCTAAGTTACAGGAAGTATCTGCGTTTCGAGCTGGAGATTCTCATTATCAGTTCTCTGCATTGCCCTTTGGCTTATCTACTGCGCCCAGAGTATTCACAAAGGTTCTGGCTCCAGTGATAGCTTACTTCAGGCTACAAGGACTTCAAATCTATCCTTATTTAGACGACTGCCTGATTCTGGCTCAAGAAAAGGAAGACCTTCTACAGCATCTGGAATATCTTATAGCAGTGCTAAGATGCCTAGGGTATTCTGTGAACGAAATAAAGTCCAGTCTAGTACCCTCTCAAGACATGTGCTTTCTGGGTGTGAGGCTGAATACAGCAGCCCAGATGGCCTTTTTAACCCCGGACAAACAAAAGAGTCTATCACTTTACTTCCGTCAACTATCTCATCAGTCCGTGCTGACTGCAGAGACAGTCCTTCAAGCATTAGGGTTCATGGCATCTTGTATTCTGGTGCTTCCCAATGCCAAACTGCATATGAGGAAGTTACAATGGTATCTCAAAAATGTATGGACACAGCACTGCCGGGATTTAGACACTGTCATTCAAATAATACCTTGCCTTCAACGAGAATTTTTGTGGTGGGCTCAGGAATGTCACCTAAACAAGGGACTCTCTGTGACCCGGCCAGAGGCGAGTCAGATTTTACCGACAGATGCCTCGGACATTGCTTGGGGAGCTCATCTAAATGGAAAATGGATACAAGACAAGTGGCCTGCCAGGCTACAGCATCTACATATCAACATGAAGGAGATGTTAGCAGTCCAGTTCGCATTACTGGCTTTCAAGGAGTTACTTCTTCCAGGGCAGGTGTTGATTCTAACAGACAACACAACTGTCATGTGGTACTTCAACAAACAAGGGGGAACACATTCTTATCCTCTATGCAGGCAAGCAATGATTTTATGGGAGACTGCCACGCTTGCACCTAACTCTTCAGGCAAGGTTTCTGCCAGGAGCACAGAACTCCTTAGCAGATGTGTTAAGCAGACAAATCATGGATCCCCACAAGTGGAAACTGGATCTTCATGTATTTCAGAAATTGACAGTGTCATGGGAACTCCAGACATAGATCTGTTCGCTTCTCCACTAAACCACCAGCTGCCACAGTTTTGCACAAAGGGGTTTCATCACACAGCTTGGAAAGTGGATGCTCTGTCTTTCAGTTGGACAACCCTTCATGTGTATGCCTTTCCACCTCTGCCTCTTCTTCCAAAGGTACTGTTAAAGGTCAGACAGGACAGGCCAAGGATGATTTTGATAGCTCCAGATTGGCCTCGGCAACACTGGTACCCTCTACTACGGAGTCTGGTAAAGAAGCCTCCATGGCCTTAACCTTTGATTCCACATCTGTTATCCCAGCAGGACGGTCATCTGCTCAATGTCAAGCTTCACTCTCCATCTGACAGCCTGGCATATTCTGTGTTGAAACACAGCAGGTCTCAACTTCCTCAACAAGTTTTAAATGTGATTATGGAAGCTAGAAGACCTAGTACAAGGAAAGTGTACGCAAAAATGGAAGAGATTTTTATTTTGGAGTAAAGCAAAGGATTTGGAGATTTCTGAGCCTAATTTGAGTATGGCTCTTCAATATCTTACTGAGTTACTGGACAAGGGTCTGTCCTTCTCTTCCATTAAGATTCATGCTGCAGCAATCTCAGCTCACTATGATTGTGACCCACCATTGTTTTCGCATCCTTTGTTCAAGCAGTTTCTTAGAGGGCAAAAATATAAGACCCCCACGAGAGCTCCTACTCCTGCTTGGGATCTCAATTTTGTGTTGGAAAAACTTACTCTACAACCTTTTGAGCCTGCGGCTACTGCTGAATTGAAATATTTGTCATGGAAGACTGCTTTGTTGGCTATTACTTCTGCAAGAAGGGTGTCTGAGTTGCAGGCCCTTATGGCAGTCGAGCCCTTTTTGATTTTCCATAAGGATAGGGTATCATTACGTACTAATCCTTCCTTTATGCCTAAGGTGGTTTCTAGTGTGGCTTTAAACCAAACTATTCATTTGCCTACTTTTTATGCAGACCCCCAAAATAAAGGGAAAAGATTTTGCATACTTTAGATGTACACAGGCAATTGCGTTATTACTTAAGCAGGACTAAGGATTTTAGGCAGTCTCAGCAGTTGTTTGTTTCTTTTGCTTTGAGTTCGCAGGGCAAGCCTGTGTCAAAACAAACTATTTCTAGGTGGATTGGCTTTTGCATTGCATTTTGTTATTCCCATCATGGCAAGGAGGTTCCAGCTGGGATTAGGCCTCATTCCACTAGGGCTACTGCCACTTCAACAGCATTTCTACGGGGGGTGGCAACTAAGGATATTTTGGAAGCCGCTACTTGGAGTTCAGTGCATACTTTCTCTAAGCATTATCACCTTCCTATCTACTCTAAGTCTAGGGCTGGTTTTGCCACAGCTGTTTTGCAAGGCATGTTGTCAGCTCCTGCTTCTTTATGATTTGCCAGCCTCCCTTACCTCTGCTTTGGGATTCTACCCAATAGTAAGGACTGCAGCAATGGAAAAAGAAGAACATAGTACAGTTTTGTACCTACCATAAATGTAGATGTTCGAGGATTCCATTGCTGCAGTCCAATTTACCCTCCCTCCTTCCCCTCTGTGTTTAGGGGTGGTTGTGTAGGTGAGTTTACCTGCTTATATTTTTATATATATTGTTCATGTTTTGGTGCAGGTATTTTGGGCCTTGTCTTTTTAGGGTCTTCTGACATCTGGGGCAAGAAAAGACTGAGGATATGACGCCGGTCATGCTCATTAGTACCCTGACGTACTGACGTCAGTCTAATGCGCCCTGACCGACGTCAGCCTTATACTCTGGTATTCGGGCCGACTGGATGCGGACTATACCCAATAGTAAGGACTGCAGCAATGGAATCCTCGAACATCTACATTTATGGTAGGTACAAAACTGTACTTTTTTATCCAAAGGTGTCCCTGTTGATGCCATGGTGGTGGCTGCGGCCACAAAGAAGGAATTAGCTGATCCTTCGGTTCCTGTCCATCCTCCTAGTAAAGAATCTAGGACCATGGACAGGTACGGCAAGCGGATGTTCTCGTCAGCGACCTTTTCAATGCGGTCGCTGAACTACTTATGCCACTTCACCCGTCTCCAAAGAGATTTACTCAAGGATATGGGTGAACTGATGAAGGATCCTACAGCTGAGGGGTTCAAAGACGCAATGAACTCCCAGTTGGCAACCCTAAATTCAATCGTGAACTCCTCCAGGCGGCTAGTCTCGTACGCAGCAGATGGAGCGAGTAGATCCGCAGGCACAGGAGTTGCCTTACGAAGGCACGCCTGGATGCAGCTATGCAACTTTGCGGACCCTTTCAAGGCGTCCTTCACCAATTCCCCTTTGATGGATCATCTTTGTTTGGTCCACAGGTGAAGGATACATTGACCAGGTGCGAGGTGGAAGGTAAGACTCTCTCTGCCAGGAGTCCGTTTTTCCACCCTTCTAGACCCTATCCCAAAGGTCAGAGGGGAGGAAAGATGTGGTTCAAAACAATCCCAGGGAGTCTCATCTGACGCACAAGGCCGATTCCCCCCCTAGAGGCAGAGGGGGGAATAATAATAGACGCCGCCCCAGAGGCAGAGGAGGTCCACAAAACCAGGGTAGCAGAGAGGTGTTCTCTGACAAACCCTTTCCGCACCCCTGAGGGGCTGCCCGGCTGTCCGCCTTCGGAGGCAGTCGGGGGAAGGTTGTCACTGTACCCAGAAGCCTGGCTTTCCATAACTCAAGACAAATGGGTACAGTCGATCATATCCGAAGGTTACAAAATTCCCTTTATTCATATTCCAACCCAACCAAAAAGATCCCTTCCAGACGTTCCACCCGGTCTAAGGGAAAAAGCAGCATTAGAAGTGTCAAAGCTGCTGTCAAAAAGAGTCATCCAATCAGTCCCAGCAGACCAGCAAGGATCCGGAATCCACTCCAAATTCTTTTTGGTACCAAAAAAAACAGGGGACTGGAGACCCATTCTGGATTTCAGCCACTTAAACAAGTTTGTCAAAAAAACAAAATTCCGGATGGTCGCGCTACAGTCCATCCTACCCTTCTTGGGTCAGGACAATTGGATGTGCTCGATAGATCTTCAGGATGCGTACTTTCACATCAAAATGAACCGACGCTCCAGGAGATATCTCCGCTTCAGGCTGGGAGCCAATCACTACCAATTCAGGGCCCTGCCCTTTGGTCTCACTACAGCCCCCCGGGTGTTCACCAAATGCATGGCAGTGGTCACGGCTTACTTGAGGCGCCAGGGATTCCAGGTGTTTCCATATCTGGACGATTGGCTCCTTACTGCCACCACCAGACATCAGCTTCTCCTATCCAGGGATTTCACCATTCAAACCTGTCAAGCTCTAGGCATTTCAATAAATTTCGAAAAATCTGCCTTATCGCCTTGTCTGTCTATTACTTTCATAGGCGCCAAATTAGATACACCGACCCTTTCAGACCCTCTCACAGAGCAGAGGGTTTTAGACATCCAGAACCAAGTATCCCTTCTACCGCAATTGGTCAAAGTCAAAGCCAGACTGGTATTGAAGGTACTAGGACTCATGGCAGCAGCTATTCCCCTTCTCCCCTTAGCTCGCTTTTACATGAGGATCCTCCAATGGATGCTCTTTACCCAGTGGTCCTTTCAACGACTCCCAATGTCCCACTCCATACTGATAACTCAAGTATGCAAGAATCAACTGTCTTGGTGGGTCACGTCACCTCAACTTCTCCAAGGAAGACCCTTCACTCTTCCCCCCTCCAGTTGCCACGTTGACAACAGATGCCTCCCTGATCGGGTGGGGGGGGGCATTATCAGGGCAGGACAGTCCAGGGCACGTGGCAACCCTTCGAGTGCCACTTGCACATAAATGTCGTAGAGATGAGAGCAGTGTTTTTAGCGTTGCAAGCCTTTCACGACTCTCTTCCCAAAGGGACTATTGCAATTCAAACAGACAACATGTCCATGGTGTGGTACATCAACAAACAAGGCGGAACCAGATCATACCCTATATGTCGAGAAGCACTCAGACTTTGGCAATGGGCGATCTCTTCTCAGCGTTTTCTGATAGCGATGCATATTCCCGGGAAATCCAACGTCATTGCAGACAAGTTGAGCAGAGCAATTCTCATGCACGAGTGGTCTCTAAAGAAATCAATTCTAGAAGAGGTATTTCTAAGATGGGGCCATCCTTGCTGCGATCTTTTTGCTACTCCCCAAAACAGCAAGTGTCAAGACTTCTTCACACTCTTCCCGTTACCAGGCCATCCCACCAGAGACGCTCTAGTCCACAATTGGCCCCGGGGACTTCTGTATGCCTTTCCCCCCTTTCCACTGATACCTCAACTAATTCAGAAAGCCATTGCCTTGAGAGTGACTATGATCCTCATTGCCCCTTACTGGTCTCGACAAATATGGTTCCCCTTTCTTCATCGCTACCTTTTGGAGCAGCCTTGGCATCTGGACCCAGTACCAGATCTGATTACCCATCAGTCGGGTCAGCTGCACCAATCTTTGTCTTCCCTAAACCTCACAGTGTGGTTTCTCCAATTCCTACCTTAGCCAGGCTTCCCTCAATATCTCGCTCGGTCCGAGATATCTTGATAGCCTCTCATAAATCCTCTACCCGGAAGATTTATACTAGTAAATGGAAACGTTTTTCCCTTTGGGCATCATCGAAAAGCATTGATCCTTTTACTGCACCTATCTAGTCTATTTTAGACTTTCTAGCAGAACTTTTTCATTTAGGATCTTCTGCATCAACCATTAGAGTTCAGTTGGCTGCCATATCAAATTTTCATGTTGGTGTCTCAGAATCCAGCATCATGGCTCACAAACTCTGTAAAGCCTTCTTAAGAGGTGTATTTCTTCTCAAACCTCCAATCAAAGACCCTCCGCCTCAATGGGATTTAAACTTGGTTCTGGCATCTTTAATTCTTCCCCTTGAACCAGCGGCTTCATGTTCTCTGAAATTGCTTTCTTGGAAGACACTTTTTCTGGTAGCTATAACTTCAGCGAAAAGAGTATCAGAACTCCATGCTGTATGCAGTCGGCCTCCTTACTTAGTTTTTCACAAAGGCCAGGGTATCTCTCCGGACTAATCCATCCTTTTTACCAAAAATTTCTTCTCAAATTAACCTAAACCAGATTATTGATCTCCCCGTTTTTTTCCCTAACTATTCAAATAGGTCAGAGCAAAAGCTGCATTTTTTGGATGTTCATCGCCAACTGAGATATTACTTAGAACTAAACAACTCAGGAAATCTGATCAATTGTTTGTCATATGCAAAAGGAAGATTGGGCCTTCCAGTCACTAAAGTTTCTCTGTCTAGATGGCTCACGTCTACAATTACTTTCATCTATGAGACCAGACATCAAAAATTACCCTCAAGACCTAGAGCTCATTCAGCTAGGGCATTAGCTACATCCATAGCCTTTCAGGACAGGTTGCCAATCGACTCAATTTGTGCAGCAGCCACCTGGGCTTCTCCTCATACATTCATTTCACATTACAAATTGGACATGGTTTCCAGAAGCCGTGCCAATTTTGGTTCCACTGTTCTCAAGAGTCTGTTCCGATAGGCCACCCGGGATAAGGTGCTAGGGATGCGGTCACATCCAGCAAGAATGAAGGCGAGATTGACAACTTAACATTAAGAAGTTATGTACCTACCATAACGTTCCATGTTAGTTGTCTTCTTCTCGCCTTCTTTCTTGCGTCCCTCCCTCCTTCCCCCAAGCCTGGACAGACCGACTGGAATTCTTTTGTTTCTCTTCTGAAAATTGTTACTCCATTCTTGGAGAATATTATTGCTTGGTATAGCTACCAAACGAGATTTGAGTAGTTACCGCCTAGCATTGTGGGATATAGGGGAGCCTCGAGCCGGTGGAATTAGCTCTCGAGCTTTCAGTATTGGCCGAGTCGGAGCCGAGGATCGGCTCCGAACCCATCCAGCAAGAAAGAAGGCGAGAAGACAACTAACATGGAACGTTATGGTAGGTACATAACTTCTTATTACTTATAGCTCTGACCTCAGCCAGAAGTTTCAGAGCTGCAAGCTCTTATGGCTACACCACCCTTCTTGGTCTTCTACCTTGACAGGGTGACACAGGACTAACCTGTCCTTCACAACCAGAGTTGTGAATGACCTGTCCTTGAACCAGGCCATTCACCTGCCTACCTTTTTCCCCAACCCGTAGGATAGTGAACAAGTACTTCATTCCTTGGACGTCCAGACAACTTGGGTTTTACCTACATAAAACAAAGCTCATTGGGAAATCAGACCAACTGTTTCCTTCCACCCCAGAGCTCTGGGAAAAGCATTGACCAAATGGACCATTTCGGCCTGGATCTCCAGGGCCATTTCTTTCTGCTACCTACATCATGGAAAGACCTTGCAGGGCAATGTCAAAGCCTACTCCAGAGCAATAGCCTGTTCTGGAGCTTACTTTTAGGGGCTAGACACCAGCACCATACTTGAGGCAGCTACATGGGACTAGACACCAACACCATACCTGAGGCAGCTACTTGGTCCTCTATGCTCACCTTCACCAAGCACTACAAGCTGGACCATGTCTCCAGAGTCAGGGTGGGGTTTGCTAGGGCTGTACTATATGGATTCCTGGAAACGTCTTCTAGGCCACCACCCAATCCTCTCTGAGCTTTGGCACTCACCCACATGTAGAATACTGCAACATTCGAATAGGACATAGGTTTTGTAAAATCTTGCCATAACCATAGATGTTCTCTTCCCTGTTGCAGTATTCCTTCCCTCCCTCCTGTCAGGTTGCACTTGCTCTCCTGGGTGACACTGGACAGGCTGGCTCCACCTGGCACTCTTTATGTTCTGAGTGCTGGTGCGTACAGATGTCACTTATGGCCCACGTTCTGCTGCCATGTCAGATGTCCAACGCACCTAGAGGGACTAACTTTGGAATCCTCGCAGGATGAACTGGAAAGGAAGAAGGATAAACCCACGTGTAGAATACTGCAATATGGAAGAGAAGACCATCTATGGTTATGATAAGATTTTACACAGCTTTTCTTTCAGCTACTTTGGCCTACAGAGCTACAAATGACCAAACTCGCATGGTTAAGTATGCCTTGTCCCGCTTAGAATCTGCCAATAAACATCTGGCAGATATTCGACTCCCCTGCCCAAATTGCTGTCCTATCTCCTGGCTCTCTTCCCAGGTTACTTGACACTCCCAAGTGCAGTTATGATGTTGCTGAATCCCTTGCCAAGTCAGCAGCATCTGCTGTATGCAGATGCTCTTGGCTTAGCCTGCAACCCCTGCCTGATTTCAGGGCAAAGCTCATTGATGTTCCTTTGGACAATGCTGCACTTTTTGGTTATAAGGTAGCAGACCTTTTCAAATCTCTGCAGCAAAAAGGCAAATAAATGCAGGACCTTAAACATTTGCTGGTTTCTCCAGTACCCAAGTTTCAAAGAAACTATCCAGCAAAAAGTTTAATAGGCAGCAGTCCCATCCTGCCCCTCCTTCCAGGCCTCAAAACCTGCAAGGAAACTTCCTCCAGCTAGAGCATCCCTTCCCTCTAGCCAGAGACCTCCCTTTCAAGACAGGGTAGGTAGCATCTGACTACCTGCCACCATTGCCGCCTTCACCCCCCCCCCTTCTGTCCCACTGTCAGCTCACCTCTGACTGCATCCCTGGCTGGACCAATCTCGCCTCAGACAAGTGGATCCTGTCCATACTAAAAAAGTTACTATATGTCCAGGATCTCCCCACCCATCGGGTGCACAGCAGCTGCACCTCTTGCAACTGGGTAGTGCAGATATTTAGCCAAGGGCACCATAGAGAGAGAGTCTCAGCTGCAAAAGGAAGAGGATTCTGCTCTAGGCTCTTCTTGGTCCACAGGAAGGATGGACCTTGGAGACCTATTCTACACCTCGTATATCAACCTTTTCCCTAAAGGTCCCTGCCTTCAAAGTGCTGACCCTGCCAGCCCTTTTCCCACTCCTAATTCCACAAGGCTTCCTGCAACATTAGATATAAAAGATGGTTACCTCCACATCCCAATAAAACCCACCTACAGGAAATGCCAGAGATTCTTGGTGGGTTCCTCTCACTTGCAGTTCTCTGCCTTGCCCTTTGGGAATTTCCACTGCCCCCAGAGTCTTCACAGAATGCTTGGTACCAGTGGTTGCTTACTGCAGGACAAGGAATACAGATATTCCCTTATGTGGATGACATTGATCCAGACTGCCAGCCAAGAAACCGTCCAAAGGCGCGTCCACTTTGTGGTGGCCTTCCTTCAGTCACTGGGATTCCAGTTAAACTTCCCAAAATCTCATCTACAACCAACACCAAGACATTGTCTTCTTCGGGTGCAGGATCCGCTCTCATCTCAAAGCATACCTACCCCCACCCAAAGTGGAACTCATTGACAGAACATCTCCTTCTGGTCCTTTACTCCACAGAGTTGACTGCAAGGCAGTACCTCAAACTACTGGGCTACACGGCAGCTACCATACCCATGCTTCCTTTAGCAAGACTGCTAGTGATAAAGGTGCAGTGGTACCTCTGATTAGTCTGGAAGCAACACAACCACCCTCTGGAGCACATTGAGCCCCTTCTCCCCTGCCTAAAAAGGGAAATACTGTGGTGGTTGGCACAGGTGAAGCACAACCCAGGCCTTCTCCAACCACCTCAGCCCACCCAGGTCATGCACAGACTGCTCAGACCTAGGTTGTGGAGCCATTCTCTGCCATCGAAGAGTGCAGGGCATGTTGCCAAATCCCCACAAATTAGAGTTCATAAATGCCAGAGAGGTGAAGGCAATCCTAGCCCTCCAGACATTTCTTTTTTTCCTACAGCAGGGACCACTTCAGATACATGTAACGCCACTGTATTGTGGGATGTCAACAAGTAGGGCAGACAGTCCTATTTGCTCTGCAGACTAGCCTTCTTGGTTTGGGAATTTGCTACCTCACAGGGAATCACTCTGCAGGCGACCTACATTCCCCCTCTCCACAGCTCCCAGGCAGATTTGAGCAGAACCAACACACACCACCACGGTTTGATGCAGCACAGAGATGTCTTCGTGGATTTGGGCTACAGGTGGGTTTATACCTCAGACCCGTTTGCCTTCACCATCAACAGGCAGCTTCCTTGCTTATGCAACAGGACACCTGAACTCAAGGCAGTGGCAGCAGATGCCTTTTCAGCTTCCTGGAAGGGGAAATATCTGTTTCCCCCCTCGCACTCATTCAGAAGGTCCTGCTGAAAATACAGGACAATCCAAAAATCTTGTTGGTGACATCCTCCTGACCCAGACAGCACTAATGCCCTTTATTCCTACATTTTTCCAAGAGCAATCACCCCAAGTAACCCCCCCCATAGTAGTCCTATTCACCCGCAGTGCCAGCTTCTACACCTAATCCTGTGGCTGATGGGGTTCTGATCCCCTTCAGTCACCTTTACAACAAGGGCATGTAGATGTCCTGCAGGAGGCTGGGAAACCAAATACAAGAGAATCATACCTTTCAAAGTGGAAAAGTCACTATTGCATCATGAGACAGCTGGACCTGCTTCTTGGCGAACCCCCTTTAGTGTTGTCTTATCTATATGAACTAGTACCGACTGGATTGGCTTATTCATCCAGCAAAGCTCATCTGTGTGTCATTTGTGCATGCTTGACTCTGAATCCCCCATTAGCATCCAGACTTCTTTCCAAGCTCTTCCTTAAAGGGGCACTTCACCTCTGCCTTGGGACCTTCACTCTGTGCTCGAGAAGCTTGTGCTCTTGGCTTTTGAGCCAGCAGAAAGGCTTCCCTAAAGAATTGTACTGGGAAAACTGTTCTGTCAGTGGTCCAGACCTCAGCCAGAAGAGTATCAGAGCTGCAAGCCCTTGTGGCTATTTCTCCTTTCCTCATTTTCCACAAGGACAGGGTTACCCTCAGGACAAACCCGTCCATGCCCAAGGTAGTGAATGACCTGTGCCTCAACCAGGCCATACACTTATCTGTCTTTTTCCCCAGCCACCCAAGGGGACATTGAGAATGCTACATTCCTTGGATGTACACAAACAAATCAGGTTGTACCTGCATCACACTAAGTCTATCAGACAAGCTGACTAGCTTTTTGTATTCTTCCACACTAGAGCCCTGGGGAAGGCAGTGTCCAAATAAACTTTCTACTTGGAACTCCAAGGCTATCGCCTTCTGCTACCAATTCCATGGTAAGTCTCTGCAGGATATGGTTAAAGCACATTCCACAAGAGCCATGGCCTCTTAAGGTGCCTCCTTTAAGGGCGTGGATACCCCTACTAACCTGGAGGTTGCTACTTGGTGGTCTTTTCAC
>NC_056747.1:1257574603-1257577103 GCF_019279795.1 Protopterus annectens | reverse complement strand
GGATGTCCACATCATTTGTGGACTTGTGTATGGCTCCTAGTCTGTAGTCATCTGCGAACTTAGTTAGCCAGAAGCCTTCTGTTACTGTTAGCCTGTACTTCAGAGAAGTAGATACCAAACAGGAGAGGTCCCAGGACGGAACGTTGTTTTACTCCACTTGTCACTGCTTTGAGGTCAGATTTGGAGTTTGCAACTTTTACAGACTGGGTTCTGTCAGTGAGCCAGTTGGCAACCCATCTTGTGACTTGGGGATACCTAGTTTAGTGAGTTTAGCTATAATTCCAGAGTGGGGGATGGTGTCAAACCTTGCCGAGGTCAAGATTAAGCTGTGTGAACCACCTTACCCTCATCTAAGACTTAGGTGACTGTCTCAAAGAAGTTGATCAGGTTCAGGAGGCGTGATCTTACTTTCTCAGACCCTAACTGGATGGGATCCTGAGTTTGGAAGTTACCAATGACTGAGTTCTATGATACGTTCCATGGCCTTGCAAATCAGGCTAATAGGTCGATAGTTCCTGGGATCAGTGTTGGCTCCCGCTTTGCGGAGTGGGATAACTGTTGCTGTGCGCCTTTCAGTGGGCACAAAGCCTCTTGCGAGGCTATTACTGAACATGGTGCTTAAGTGGGGAGCCAATTCGTTCTGAAGTGGGATGTTGTCCGGTCCCATGGATACTGTGTTTTTGACTTTAGAGAGTGCAGCTTTCACTTGCGTAGTTGTGATTATGGGGACTCTGCATTCTTCCTGTATAGATATGGGCCCTTTAGGGGGTGGGGGGGGGTAAAGTTAACACTGAACCTATTTGCCAGGATGTTGGCAATATCAATTGATTCTGTAATTTTCATGCCGTTGTGCTTTAACTCTGAGCAGATCTGGGTGTTGCCATCGAGATTCTTGACATTGCTAAAGAATGCTTTGTGGTTGTCCTTAGAATTAGTGGCTATTTTGTTTTCGTAGCTAGCTTTGGAGGATCTTAAAAGGGATCTCAGTTTTTCTTTTGTATAGTTTATGGCAGGGAACCACCAGATTAGCTTCCTTTATTTGGAGGATAGCGTCTAGCTTCTGTTTGGGATAGCACGATCCATGCACCTGTGTAAGTGCTTAGAGTGCATTTGTGTAGTATTCAGCAGTTATAACTGTATTGTCCATCTGCATGGGTGTCATGAAGTTCACCACTTAAGTATGAAGTTGGCTTGGGAGAAATTTGTTACCGTGATTTCCTTAATGGGGGTGGGGGTGGGATGTGGATATTAAGGGTGATTAGCTTATGGTCAGATTGGACCAACGAGGAGTTAACTTCAGGTGTGGAACACCGGTTGCTCATGCTGGTAATGACTAGGTCTAGGATATTGTCTCTGGTGGGGGTGTGGATAAGTTGATCCAGGGCAATTGAATTTGTGAATTCCAGAAAGCATTGAGCTAATGAGTTGGTTCACTAGTAGTTTTCCCAGTTAATGGTGGGGTTGTTGAAGTCTCCCATTAGGGTGTTTGGCTGAACCCTAATATTTTCCAGTACATGTAGAAAAGAGTAGGAATCCTGGGGCATGGTGGGGGATCTGTAGCAAGCTACAATTTGGATTGCAGTTTTGCCCAGTTAGTTGCACTTGGATAACCTCGGATGCATTATGCTGAGCAACTAGCCTGGAGGTGTGGATATCCTTAATGAATAAGGACACACCTCCGCCTTTGGTGTTTCTGTCCAGGTTACATGGCTGGAAAGTGTTATAGCCTGGTAGTGCAGGGGTGCTCTCTGGAGCCTTGAACCAGGTCTGTCACTGGACAGATATCTATGTTCTCCATTTTAAGGAGTGCCTCGAGTGAGTGTATTTTGATCTAGCATTGAGTAGCATTATCCTCAGTTTTTGCTTGTTCCTGTTACGGTGGTGAATATTTGAACCTTGCCTAAAAAGGGCAATCTAGGGGCAGCAAGAACCTTAGCCAGTATCCGGAATCCCAGGGGTGACAGGTGCAGGCCATCTGTGGCAAAGCATTGTGGTCTGTCTACCATGTCATCCCAAGCAGACAGATACTGGATCCCTTTAGAATGACACCAGAAGCTTAGCCAATTGCTGAAGTAAATCATTTTGTCCTTGTACTGTGGTATCATTCTGGGTGATGGCAGAATGCTATTCTGGGCTAGGGTCATACCTGCCTGGGCTACAAGATCGAAGAGCTCTTCCATGTCTCTCCATGTAGTCCGGGGAGGTATGTCTCAAGTCATTCACACCACATGGACTAAGTCCTATTTGTACTTGTGGAGTGACCTGAGCTAGTGGGTTATGTGGTGGATCTTGGCACCTGACAGGCAGCTGACAGTAACCACCTTCTTTAGCCTGGTGAGTGGGACATCAGTGTGCCTGACTATAGTCACGTATGACTAGTGTGTGGGGTACGTTTTGCCTAGTTGGCTGTGGTTGAGTGGCACACTGAGTCTGTGGGCTGTCATTTGGGTTGTGTTGGGGATGGAGGTTGCTTGCGTTTCTGCTTTGGAGGTCTCTGTTG